>NW_010135301.1:0-52540 GCF_000699245.1 Pterocles gutturalis
AAAAAAACAAACAAAAAAAGGAAGTAAGGAAAGCTGTTGGAAACAAAGCAAGTTTTTACTACTACAAAGTTCTTTGTCTCCTCCACACCCTGGATCCTTATTATAAGTATGGTCCGTACTTCTGCAGCACAGCAGGTGCCCAATTCTTGCCAGCCTAACCCACACTCAGACTGTTTATTTGAGTGGTGAGAGAAAGAACTGGCTTTCCTAGAAGCAGTGGTGCCTGTTGATTTCTCCCGGTGAGGTCTGTAGAACGTGCTGTAATCAGGATCTCACAGCTGCCAGCTTTTCCAAGAGATGTGCAGTGGTGCATTTCAGGGGTTAGTGCCTTCTGTGATTTCTTTGTCTGGTTTCCATTTCCGAGATCTTAGTCCTTAGTGCTGCAGCCCGCTTAGTGAACATAGATCGGATCTTGCGAACCACAGTGTTGTTGCGTCATGACACACATCTTGAGTGGTCGTTGTACCCTACTGTGTATGCTAAATTCCTTACAACTTTTTGGTGGTTGTCATTGGTTGTAATTTTGTTCTGATGTGGAGATGCAGGGGGAGAGATGTCATGGGGAGAAATGGTAATTGATACGTTTTTTCCGATGATGAACTTTTCATAGCCTCTCTACAGAAGAACATGGCAAGACATTGGTTTTTACTGATTACAGAGGTTTTGTCTTCTTAGGCTTTACTGCTTGTGTCACCAAGTTTGGATTCTAATGAAGTCTGATGGTCAGAAAACTCAAGTTCCTGTGCATTTTTTTCTCCCAGTAGTTAGATGAGACCTAATTAGTGTCCATTGATCTGCAAAAGACTGACCCGGGGTCTAACCCTGCATTGAATGGAAACTGTTAGGGGGATTCTAAATTGTCTAGCAAGTTTAATGTACTCGACCATCTTTCTCTAAAGTGTTTGTGCAGTGGTCAGGTAGCATCTCCAGAGTGGCTTCCCTACCATCGTGGAGAGTGTCAAAAGAGGTTGGACCTAAGGAAATGCTGAATGAGCCAGCAGTCAGCATGATATCTGCCATCCTATTTTGAATTTCCTTTTTAAAACATTGCTTTTTGTGCCTATTTGCTTATAACGTCTTGATGAATATAAAATAATAATGAAGAGAAAAAATGTAGGTGGTTGTCTTACGCCAGCTAATCCTATTTCTTTCCTATTTCAGCCGTGTCAGCAGAGTGACTCTCATGACTAATGGTAGTTTTCATACATTTATATTGAATGCCTCGGCCAGCTCAGACCAAGTTCCTCCATAGAACTATTATCCCACTGCTGTTCTGTGCATCCCAGAGATGGATTGTATATCCCAGAACATCATGCTGCATGACTTCAAAAACACATGTGATTGGAAATGATGGGAGCTGTGTGACTTCCTAATCTTTCATTTCTGATGTAGTTCCAAAAAGGTTTTAAAGATTAGGCTGGGATCAACCAGAAAATTATGGAATTAAAAATAAAAGCTTTGAAAATAGTTTGAGACGTCAAAAAATTGACTTGGTTTCACTGAAGCCATATGTTTTGTTTTGGAGATGATAATTTCTGGGTTTTGTACATATTTTCCCTTGAAACAATTTGGTGAAGCCTATCTGAGTTAACAAGACTTTTTTGCAGACATGAATCTGCCATTTTCAATGTAAAAGCACCTGTTCTGTCCAGTTTTTATAACGATATATAAGCGATGGATGTGAAAAATAATTGTGTGTATTTTGGAGGAAGCTGTCTGCTTTTTTCAGGGTATATAGTTCAAGCTGCTTGTGATGGATTTTTAGGATAGACAATTTTTGTCAGTTGAAGTATGTATAGCGGTGTCTTTCCACACCATCTACAGGCAACTTGCTTTATTTCCTGGAGAGTGGGTGAGATAAGCCCAAAATTGATCAAAATGAGACCAGTTAACCCTCCTGAAATTTTCCACTCCTCCAGTTTGGTGCTCCAGGTGCAGAAGTTGCCTTGTTTGAAGCACGAAACAGTACAGCATTACTCCATGCAGAGCCTAGTAAATGTAGTGATGGTTTCTACAACCACTGTGTCCTGTTCCAAAGACGTGCGTTCACATGCGTCAGATGTGCTTTGCTGACAGTTATTTTGTGCTACATGACAGAAAAAGAAATGGCAAGCAGTGATACTTAGTTGTGCATGTCTGCAATGGCCACTGAAACCTAAATGTTTTAGTGCTTTATTGTTCTACCATAACAGAAAGAAAAAAAAAGCCTCTTTGTATCCCATTAGATAAATATGGGCAGTTGAGATACATAACAGAGTCTTCCTCTTTTTTTGAAGTAGTGATGGGAGTGATGGATTTGAAGGAGTGAAGCCAGTAAAGGGTAAAAGCAGAACGGTCCCTCATGGGGTTTAAACCTGGCTTTAAACCCCTGGATTAGGAGGGGATGTGGGTCCAGGACAGCCAATAGATGCTTCGAGGGACACTCAGAGCATCTTAGTCAGTAGCGCACCTCTGCTCCAGGACTTCGCAGGTTGTCCAGGCTCTTGACTTCAACAACTAACTGAATGGACCCTTTTGTAGTGTTGCACATATTTCCTCTCAGAACTTTGGGAAATTTAACAAAACGTTCACGTTCAGCAGTAATAAGTGTCCCTTTATAAATGATGCTGGGTATCTCAGAACTATCTGTAGTAGACTGTGTAGAGCACAATCTGCCAAGGAAAGATTTTGTTTTTCAATTGAAACAAAGTAGTGTAAATCAAACAGTCTCCAGTGGTAAGTGCTGACCTTGCTTTTAGCAGGAGTCACTTATACCATCTCTGCCTTTAGATTTTCATTTTTCTTTTTTCCTGTTCCCCCCATAAATGTGTAGCTGTGAACCTTTCACTACTTTTCTCTCTTGCACTGCACCAGTTTATGGATTTTATAGTTCTTGTATTAATAGAGGCTGTGTGACATTGAAGACCATAGACTCTTCTGTGAAATTTAACTCATTGTGTCTCTTACGAGGTTGCGTGATAGTCTTGATTGAAAAACATGGCACCATTCTCTGAGTCACTCTAGAGGTAATTCAGGAACAGATCTCTGGCAAAACAGGGTCTTTTGGCTGAAGCATAAAGCTAACATTTTAACCTATTTTCATCTGTAAAAATATCCTGTTATTTTTCATGAATAATGAACCTATTGTGGGGAGCGATGCTGCTAACTCCTGCATCCTGGTCAGGTTCCAGCTTGGATCACTATCAACATAAATCAGTTATTCTCCTGGAAGCTTTACTCAGATAAATTATCTGCACTTCCTGTCTAAAATTCTTATTGTGTTGTTCTGCAGTGCTAGCCTCTGTTTCACATAGATGCATTTGAGATTTGAGTGGAGGCAATCTCTGTGTATGCTGGAGGATACAATTTGATATTAAACTGTATTTTCCTTGTGGGCTTTTCTGAAAAGATTTTATGCTTCCTTGGTAATGTCTGGAGATTCCCTGTGTTAATAAGAATGGTTTTGTTAATTGATTCCAGAATTTGCAGCTCTGGAATAGTCTGCCTTAGTCAGGATCTTCAGAAGAATTTAGAAATGGCATCTTTCTGGACAAAATTGCAAGCAGGATTAATGTGACTCCTCCTTTCTACTATGTGGTCTCTAAAAATGCTATATCAGCCCTCTGCATTTCTTGTGTATGCTGGGGTGAATTCAAGCTGTTGCAACATTCTCTATAAGGAGATTAAAATCATCTTGGAAATAGCTTAATCAAAATCGATTATTAATTCTGTTTTCAAGAAGGCTGGGTGAAGCTGTGTGTGAAATATGAATCTATCATTTCAGTTTCTCAGAAATTCATCTGTGTAATTCAGTGTACGTGGAGTACACTTGCAAAAAGTCTCATAAAGCTCCAGAGACAGGAGACCTTCTGCAAAAATGGGTGTGGGAAGGGCAACAGCAGCTTAAGATTCTCCCCTGCTATCCTGCCTGCCTCATTCCTGGATGAAAGATGCTATAGAAGTTTAAAGCATTAAGATCAAACCTCCTGGATAATCAGGACTGTGACTTTGTTCTGCATGACAGAGAAGGGCCGGCAGTTCAGACGCTGCTGCTGCCTTCTCCGCCGAGCCTGCCAGCAGAAGGGTCAATTAGTGCCAGCGGCAGGAGAGCGGCTCCCTTACAGAGGCCCGCGTCTGCTTAGAACCGTTCATTTAAGCTCTCATTATGAACTTTAGGTTAATAGCAGTGTACACTGCTACCTAGTCATTTACCTGAAACTGTGAGACTTTATTTTGCCATTTTAGCCATCCTCCTACCCGGTTTGCTTGGGGTGTTCTTTTGTGATTGAGTCCAACTTACATCTCTGAGACGTGTATCGTGTTGTGCTGTGATGATTACAGTTCAGGTGTGAAGAGATTTATTGCCAATTCTATAATAAAAAGTGGTAACTTTAAAATATTGATGATCAAAGCAATAAGGATCAGCAGCTTGATAAATTCACCCGTTCTTAAAAGCTGGCTTTTCTCTATGAATGTCCTGCAGATGATTTTACTTAAGCAATATAATCAAGGCTTTCACTTTTAAACAGACACTGACTTTCTGTTTGCAGAGGCATCTTCCACAGTACAGCCTGTCTCATTTCTCACAGGTGTAGAGGCACCAACCAGGTTGTGAGCTTCCCGTTTGCCCGCTGGAAGGCGAGTGTTCTCTTTCTGAAGAAGTTGGTGCCATGAATCTTTTTGCAGCCAGCCATTGTGCTGGAAACATCCCCCTGAAATGTGTTTTGGTGTGGCTGGGGGTGCTGATTGTCCTTCATGTAATAAGCAATAAGTTTGTAAATTGGATAATGCTACAACTTCCAGATTATTCCAATTGTCAGGATAGAAATTGTCTGAGTGACTGGCTTGAAGACTGAAAAGTGCTTGTTTATGGCTATAGATGGAACAACGTGACTTCTTAAACTTGGTCCAGCAGCTCTTTACTTACCTGGACGTATGTGCATGTGTGCTGTTGCTTCCTGAAAAAAAATTCAGAGGGCTTGGGCATTTCTGCAGAGCTCATCCAATGGAGTTTCTTTGGAGCATTACACTGTGTGAGGGAGCTGAGCTGATGGCTTTGGCTCCAATTCATGGTATCTGCAAGAGCGCAGTTGCTGCAGTCTGGTGGTGTATCGAGCTCTCTGCAGTGATGTCTCACGGCAGCACAGATCCTGCCTGGGAGCAGATGAGTGCCAGCCTCTGGGTCCTTCAGAGAACTGGTCATTCCTCTGTTTTCCCTCCAGTACACACTAGGCATCTTTGTGATTCCTAACTGGTGAAATAGGGTAGAAAACCTAATAATAATTCCCAATGATTAAGAGATTTTCCTGCAGGAGATACATCTAGAGCCCCAGGGCTGGTGACCCACTGATCTGCAGGCTGAGGGCTGGCCAGCAGTGGTGGTGCTGTGCTAGCCCCCAGCCCAGCAAGCCTGCCAGGGAGAGAGGGTCACTTCAACCACCAGTGGGATCTTAATTCACTTCAGGGTTTTGGAAGTTGTCTTTGGGATCTGTACTCCTCAGAGATGTGTTTTTTTCCCTTTAATCAGCTGTCTTTATTCCTTTTCCTCTGTTCTCTGTTCATGCCTTGCTTTGATAGATAGGAGCAGATAGACCATAATTTAAAAATAAAAAAAAAAAAAGAGCTATTTCACTTCCCAGAGACAGCGAACAGGCCTGTGAATGGCACCTTCTGTTCCCTGTCTGCCTGGGTTCACCTCGCACCCGTCAGCCTCAGCATCACTCTCATTCACATTGAGCTTGTAGTTTTGTTTCGCTCACAAAAACTCTTTTGAGAGTGGGCAGGTTTTGCACTGAAGTAGTTAAAAATCCCAGGACTTGCTCACGTTTCCTCAGAAGTGACATTAGTTACTCCCAGGGTGGTAGGTTTACTCCAATCACTGGAGCTTTCTCTGAATCCAGTTTGACTTTGAGATGGTTACAGATCCGTGAGATTATGTGATTTTCCTGCAGAGCTGGAACTGCTGTAACACTGGAGGGATCCTGGTGCTTTCCGTGGAGTCTGTATGTAAATACAGTAACTGGGTGAATAAAAAACCAACAGTGTAATTCTTCAGCATTTCTTTAGTTTCTTGACATCTGCCATGCCTTTTGCACTGATACGAGGCTTCTGCAGCTCCCAATGATGAACCCCCTGAAACAAATGACTGAGATTAGTATTATTTATAGATAACCACAGAGATCATTCATTCCTCTCAAGCTGTTTATTTTTGGGCAGCCCAGTGAAACTGATGAAATTGCCAGTTGTCTGAAATGCTTCTGCCAGTTGTTTGAATGAACGGTATTGATTATAGTTACAGGACTATTCATCTCATACTGGCGCGTATACAATACATGTATTATAAAAGCGTTGCCTCTGTTGACAGCTGGGTTATGAAATGATGCACTGAATTGTACATCCTTACAGTCAGGGTATACATAGACTTTTCTTAATCCTAATGCAAAAGTATTAAAAGTTACTTGAAGGAATACGGAATGGAGTAGCAGACTCTTCGGAGTGTTATAATACCTTTGTTAGAATCAACCGGTTAACAAATTGATGTTGAAATGAGCTGATACAATGAAACCCCAGTGGGTGCTAACTGGTCTAAACAATCTTCTGCTGTGGAGGTGGAGAAAATTTTATTTTATTAAATGAGTGAAGGATTTCTTAGAAGATGCAGATACAAAAGAGACCATTTAAATCTACTCTATTACCACAGTTTTGGTTTAATATCAAAGAAAACCTTGAGGCAAGCCCTGTTTGCAGTGCATTCAGTAGCAGTCTTCTAGCTTCATAGCAAATACCTTCATTTTTCTGATTTTTTTTATTTAAAAAAATGCAGTGATGCATTAATCGTGTTCATCTACACTTACCCTCAAAAGTTCTCCATCCTTCATTCTGTCTCTTACTTAATGGTGTGTATCCCAGTTGCCTGGGCTGCTCCATCTCATCACCTTTTGCGGTGGGATTCACTGGAGAGAAGCCCAGCAGATGCCCCTTGGCTGGTGCTTCTGTCCCTTCACTGGAACTATCTGTTGTTCTAACTTAAAATGGGTTAGAACAGACCCCAAAAGCTGAAATAAAAACCCCTCTTGCACATTTTAGAGGATGTGATCTTTCATTGATGCATTGCTGTATATTTGAAGGATTCATTTTTGAAAAACTCTGATCGTTAAATAAAGATTGGATAGATTTGTAAGTACTGTACTTGAAATTTCCATTGTCTTGCTCTGTAGCTGTGAACAATCAAAAATAGATTAAAGTGCTCAGAGCATTTTTTTTAAGCTTTACTAATGCTGACTTGATTATATCTGAAATAACACCATTGTCTCCAGTAGTTGCCCTGGGAGCAGACGTCCCCTGTATTTACCTGAACTAATCGGTAGTTCACAACTTCAGCAGTACACAGTGGTGACAGACGTAACTGTAGAATGCTTGGGTGTGTTTTAACATATATTTGGAATTGTAGCAAGTTTATTAAAGAACTCCATTTAAGGTTTCATAAAATATGTAAGTCCAGATCCCAGCTGGAGCAGATGGGCTTAGCATGCCTGATGTAAGTGGATGGAAGCAGATTTGTATCACTATGGTTCTTAAAATGGTGTTTTTGGTGGTATAGCGGGTAGAAATCCTTACAATTTTTTGTGTTGTTCAGTTGCCAAAGGATCATATTCTTCTTCAGCTTGCATTACCTATGATAGCTTTCAAACTGAATACTTTTAATCGTAATTTCAGTTTTCCATGGCATAAGCTACCAATTTCCTGAATAGGGAAATAAGTTTTTTTCTCTTATTCTTTCTTCCTATTTCTTCATAGTCCGAGATTTTTCTTTACCAATAAGTAACATGTTTGTAACCATGGAAAAGCTTAATTTGAGCATCTCTTGACATTGGTTTTTCAGATCCTAGGAAGCCACTTTTTATCTGTCTGCTTCCTTCTGCTCAGCACTTCTGCCTTCTTTACCTTTGTTTCAGTCGCTGCAATGAAGGTGGTGTGATACAACCACGTTAACTGATGGTGGTTTATTTTTAAATTCTTTCTCTAAAAATTTGATCTCCTGTTATGATACGGGATGTTTACATGCTCATCCTCTATAAAAGGGAGTTAGAGGAATAAATATCCTTCACGCTCATGGGAGAAGAGACACCCCCACCCCATGCTGTCAGTATAGAGAGAGATGGATTCTGTTGATAATTTGTGCAGTGCAGTGGCCGACAAGGTACAGGAGCAAGGATAAAACGCTAACCACTGCACTTGGAAAAATTTAGGGGTCTGTTCAGGTGTGAATGGCTTTGCTTAATTGCTCCTGAAGCCTCCCCTGCTGAAATGATGCATTGGAGTAGCGCAAGCTGAACCGTTGTGATGGCTGAACTTGCTCCTGCTGCTTCTGAACCAGATCTACTGTAAATGCAAACAGTAGGTGCTCCCCTTACCTCTCGTTAAAACACAGATGCAAGTTGGACTATTCAGCTGCAGGATCAAGTTACTCAAAAAGCTAACTTGGGAGTTAAAAATCAGGTATTTTTGCTTGATGCATATTCTCAATCCCTTTGTTTTCCTGGCTTCCTTGGCAGAAAGGACAGCTGGAGGGTGAAAAAATGTGCAGTGGTGAATCTCTCTTGTTTTCTTTTTCTCTTGTTTGGGTTTTTTTTGTTGTTTTTTTTTTTAATTATGGAAAACTGATATTTTCTACTGCTCACTTCCGAGTAGAGAGGAAGATTTCCTGGTAATCCTAAGAAAAGATGGCCTTCCCTATACGGTATTTTCTCATTCTTCTGTGGAGCTGCAATATGACTGATTCTGTCCCGCTCGTCTTTTAAAGATACAAGATCAATTCTGATAATAAGGATTACATGTGACAGTTATCTGGATTCGTAAGAAAACAATGGAAATGGAGGAAATGAGGAAGGACATTATTGTAATTTTAGGGGATGCTTATATGGCTTGTAGCTAAAAGTCTTTTTGTATGATAATCTTCAATTTTCTGTGCACTTCTCCATAAAGACATTAACAGGTTGTTGGAGAGCTCAGAGGTTGAAATTGGTCACTCTCATGTCCAAAGTTGCCTTTCCACAGTCTGCTCAGCTGTATACAATGCCGGGTGGATATTCTAATTCATGCCCCTGCTTTGTTCTTCGTTAGTAGGAACATCCATTGCAAGACCCAGTGTGCTGGTGTGTGGTCTCCACCATGATCTTCCGTTAGATGTCCATCAAATGTTAATGGTTTTTTGTCTTTCAAGAGAGTGAGAACATGTGGGCTTGCTTAGCTTAAATAACTGGTTATTTTTCAGGTCAAGTTAATCACAATCTTCATCTAAACAATCTTTCTGGGGGCATCTATTCAAAAAGCTTTTTCTACTCTTACTCAACAATTTAGCTTCTTAAACGCAGAAAGCCTGATAATGCTGTTTTAGAGGAAGAACACTTAACCTTCTGAATCGTTTGCTCTTGTGGCTGATTTTCCTTATTTTTAAAAAGTCTTGATTTATTTTTTTTTCTTTTGAATCAAACTAATTTTTATTCTTTTCCACTGCAATTGTGTCATGGATTGAATGCACATCTGCTGTTTCTGCAGACAACATCTTATATCAAGGACAAACATTTTAAAATTATATGTACAGTGGCATTGTTGTGTAGTATGACTGTAATCAGTAATGCTTCTTAATAAGCTACACAACAATATTATTGCTTGATTTCTGAGAAGGGTGTCACAAAGGTGAGTTAAGTTTTATGGAGTGAGATGAATTTCTCTCTTGCACCCCCCACGCTCCCAAAACTGATGTTCAGAAATAAATCTTTTAGGAGAAGAATTTAATTATCTTGCATTTCCCACATCATTGGCTCTAATTAACTGACTGTGCTTTGGATTCTCTCCCTCATTTGGGAAGTTTGAATGGAGTCTGTAGATGCAACGGTTTTATAAAGAGACTTCAGAATGCGGCTTGTCAGAAGACTACAGCTCTGTACAGCGTGATTAGTTTCACTTGTTGGCTTGACCCAGCACATTTATTCTGCTTAGCTGAAGTCATGAAAATCCTAGATACCGTACTTATTTACATTTGTTTGAACTGTCCTTTTGGTAAAGAAAATATTTTTATAGTGGTAGTTTGATGATTTCTCTTTATTCCCTAGTAATATACTGTGTGTTATGTTTTTATTCAAAGTTAGTTGTGTGATAGTAGGATTTTTTTATTTGAGAATGGTTTGGGGGGCTGGGAGAGAGGAAGGAGAGGACCAAGTGAAGGGAAGCCAGAGCTTAGAAAAGGATCTACACCCAAGAGAGTTAAATTATGCTTCTTTGTAAGACATGAAATTACTTGAAAGTACTCCTTTTAGGGCACAACCTTGGTGTGTTTGCTGGTGCCGTTTTGAAAGATTTTCAATTACTGTATCATGAGTAGATTTTATGGAAGGGAAGTTTCCTTTCTGAAGAACAGAAATTAAATCATACTTGCTTCTTTTGGAACTAATGTGTAGTGTGTATCTGTGTATTCATTGCTACTGAATTATCCTGCTTCTGTCAATCTCTCTTTCTGTTCCTGTGGTTCCTCAATAAAATAGGAGGACAGATTCAAAGCATTTTGATTCCTCCAGATTAAATTGGAGGCTTCTATCAGCTGGCCACCATCTGAATCCATGTAGAAACCCAACAGTTGTGATGAGATGAAAGATTTTTATCAAACATATATTAAAACAGAATAAAATCCCAAAGGTTCTGTGCTTAAAGAGAAACTGTGAATTTATGGATTACATATAGTCTGTGTGAAATTGTCTTTCCTGGTGTCCTTACTCATAGCACCAACATGGCTATCGTTGGAATAAACCAGAGGGGAAAAGCATTTCTTCTTTTTTTCTCATTTATTTTGGCAAGTAGCAGCAATTTTTGACTTGTTGCAGGAACCCATCACTGTGCTAGTTAGTCATATCACTTTGTCTTCATATTTTATACAGTAACAAGAAAAGGAGAAAGAATTGTATATAAAAATGTGCTGTTAAATCCATAAACATTTTTGAGAGAGCTGGGCTGTGTGGGGCCTGAAACTGCCTTGAAAATGATCTTTAAAAACTTACTTTGTATCCAGATGAGGATGAAACAAATACATTGAAGAGGATGAGAAAAAGAAGCTGGCATAACATGAATTTACTACTTGAACAAAGAAATATCAACTGTTCCAATACGGTGACTCAAAGGTTGCTTTCCTTAATAGGATGGCTTCAATAGGATTTAATTTGGGACTAATTGCACTGAGTTATGGAAAAATGGAGAGCCAGGAAGGGGTGTTCTTGTTTGGTTTTAAATTATTTTGATGGTTACAAAATAATCTGGGAATTTTCAGTTCATGGATTTTGTCATTTGTTTTGTTTGATGTGACTTCTGTAGGTCTCAAGACTTCTTTAAATACTGGACTGACAATGCTTAACTAAAGCTAGTGCCAGCCCAACTGCATTTGCATTTCTGGCATGTTTTTGCAGACTTTTCTTGGTTTAGTGGAAAACTATGAAGGTCAGTAGCTTGCTGTGTGTCAGTTCACAACCACGCTCCTAACCAGAAAGGGTGTTACAAGTGTATTACCCTAATGAGAAAGATTAGAAACAAATTGGAATATTTTTAAATGTTTCACATTTACTTACTGCAGATTCAACAGTGGGTTTAGCCCTGGAGGCAAAGAACAGCGTAATAGAGGGACTTGAATGCCTGTTTGTCTTTTATAGGTGATCTCTGTAGAACAGGAGGTAAGAAATATTGTCTGGGCTTCTTTGGGAAGCTTGGAAGAGCTGATGAATTCATCAGTCCTTTTTACACAGCTCTACTGGAGGATATAAATCTTCACGTCTTCAATGTATTAAATTATTATGAGAAAGTCATTCTATTGTTATCAAATTCATTTTTCTTTTGGAAGTTTCTATGCTATTTTTGTTATAGAGAGGTATTGTCTCACTGATAACATTGCCAGTGGGAAGGAGGGCTCAGCCTGGCTCATGTAAATGGAAAATATATGGAGAAAATCAGAGTACAAAGAAGTCCTATGCCTGTAACTGACATTTTGTGGAAAATTAGGTCTCTTATGCCTTCTATTATAGTCTGGAGAGACACTTCACTTAGTCAATTAATCTATCTGAAAAGCTTTACTACCTGTGTTCACCAAATAAATCTATTCCAAGGCCTACAACATTTTCAAGTCCAAAAATAATCTGTTGATTATTGCTTTGAAAAGTTTGACACTTTTGTCAGGGAATCTGTTTGAAAATCAGACTAGGAAAATTCAATAACGATAGCCTAGCATTAGCTCTGTACAATGTATTAGTTTAAACAAATACATAGACACATTATCATAGTCCTTTCTGTTGTCTGCTGTTTTGATAGGCTGTATCAAATAGGTGATACATATTTATTTTACATATGGATAGAATCATACTTAAGATATATATATATATATGGGGGCAGGGGGGGAGAGATATCTCCTGCTTTGGAACCTAAGTTTGTGATGAGCTTCTTTTAGTTGACTGTCGAGAATGCTTCTCTTGATGACTATTACACTGGTTTTAACAAAAGAAAAAGATTTATTTTAAATTTAAACTTAAATTGGCACTGTCATTTGCAAGTTAACATTCAGAGTCATTAATATAAAACCTGGAAGATATTGTGAATTAACTTATAAGAAATTAGTAAAGCAGAAATTCAATACATTTATATTTGGTAGGACACAGGTATGTTTAATTTAAAGTAAGACGCTACTTACAATCTCTAACTTGAGTCACATACCAGTTTCTAGTCTGTTGTGCATAGCAAGCTGATTTTTTTTTAAAGCTTACTTGAAAGAGAGCTGAAAGAGTAATGGAGTTCATTGAGTTCATGAAACAGTTCCTCCCATGGTTATGTCGGTGCCTGCTGTGAATCAGGGCTTCCCTACCTGCAGAGCGAGTCGTGTCAGCCAGAACTGGCAGTGTTTCTCTCCAGTTTGTCATCTCTCCGTACGATCCTTCCTCTCCTTAGCGCAGTTTTGTTCAGCAGTTGACCTCCCAGAAGAGGCTGAAAAGCAATGGATTTGGATCAGGTTAACATTTCACTATAGAGTTGACTGAGAGTAAACTTTGAACCAGTATTTAAAGCTCCAACAGTCTGTCCAAACCCTCTGAGATTACCAAATAATTTCAAACCAGGCCTGTCTCGCTTGGCCTCCCACTCCTCCTCTGGAAAGGCAGTAGTCAGTTAAGAATTAACATGTAGCAATGTGACTTTTCTTTCACAGTCAGGATTTTGCTGTACCATTTCTGTCAATTTTGGCTTCCACGTTATTCAGCTGTGCACCAGACAACTCTTTTGTTATGTGCCAATTAACCCAGCGTGATAAATAGTGATTATGCATAATTTATACAGATATATTCTTGTTGTTCCGTGTAAATAAGGCACTGGCTTAGCTGAGGGTACTGGGCTGTGAATTACTGTCAGATGTGATTGTGAGGGTCCAGGAGGCTGGTAGCAAGAAGGACTCTGGACCGTAAGGCAGATAGAAGTGGTACCAAGAATAAAACTAGATGGGATGGTGCTTTTGTTTTTGTAAGGAGCGTTGGGATTTTGTTTTTGCCGTTCTGTGTTTGCTCTTTCCGTGTACCAAACAGGGCTCTCAGTTCTAGGCCGGCTCTCGCTGAAGTCCATGGGAGCTGCTCCAGTGGCATGAGTGGGTTCTTGAATGGGCCCCTGAGGAGCATCTTCAGATGATGTCCTTGGATGCTGAAGCCAGGTTTTCACAGCCCTTCTGTTTCCTCTTCTGCATTGACTGGTCTGAAGTGTCTCTGAGTGGGCCATGAGGAGAGGGTGAGAGCAGCATAGGCCCATGAGCCTTGAGTAAACAGGGGGAGGAGATATGGAAATATGAAATCCAGTCCACTGGTCCGAGATGTGCTCACAGTGACCGCGCTTGTTGGAATACTACTGCAGGGCCTCCAGGAAAGCGTTAGGGAATGTTGCTTTGGTTGAACTGGGCTGTCTGTCAGCCAGTACCGTGCTTGGCATGCATAGAGCCAACTGGAAACCCTCTGGAGCTGGAGGCTGCTTGTGCAGCTGCTGTTCTGGCGATCACATCGCCTTTCTCCTTGGACAGCCTTAATCCTGCTCTTTACCTCGTGGTGAATTTTACCCAGTTCAGTGCCTCCAGGTGTGTTTGCCATTTTGCCTCTTCTGTCTCATCCTCTGTAGTATGTCCCCGCAGACCTATAAATGGCACCACCTCAGCAGACTCAGCTCATCTTTCATCGCGCTGCCAGAGCCTTGTTTTGATTTATTGCCTTTCACCACAGTGGCCCAGAATGAAGTCAACTTCTGAAATCACTTAGGCAAGGATCTGCTGAACAAGCATACATTTAATAATACGCCTCTGCCTTTTGACTTCCTCCATACTGGGATGTTCCAATGAAATAAGAAATCCCCTCAGAGTATTGGAGTGCTGGAGATAGCTGCTGCGGATCCGCAGCTCTGAGGCGCAGCGTTGCCTTTAACTGCTGGGCTTCGATTCGGCCCCACGTTCTGCCTCACATCCTCAGCTGCGAAATGCTGCCATTCTCTGATGGGTGTGACTTTTTTTTTTTTTTCTTCATACCACAAAGTGCTTTCTTTTCTCTTAGCCTGTTTTTTAAAGTATTGATGAAATATGTGAGATAGATGGTCTCTGAAGATGATAAGAATAGCTACTTAGATACTCCCTGATCTACAACATCTTGTCAAATTCACATTAAAAACACTTTTTTTAAGCGTTCTTTTTTGTTCCAAGGCAGAGTGATTAATGTCTTGGGGAACTCTTATTACTTTGAATAAAATTATAGATTATTTTGTGTTGAACTATTAAATGTTGCTATGTTTTTATTAGAATATGCATATTAGTAGAGTATATTGGCTGCCTGTAGGTAAATGGCTGCCAAAATTCCTTGTGTTTTATAACTGAGTAACTTTTGAAAGAATAGGTTTTTCATATTTTACCTCTTTTTTTAGAAAAATTGATTTGGAAAATAAGAGAGATAGTTACAACCCAAAGTGATCACAGCATGTTGGCTTAACACGCTAGATTAAAATAAAAAACATTTCAAATGGTGCAACAGATGGACACAAGTTATTTAGCTGAAGTGTGTGTTACATGTTTGTGTTGCATGCACACACGTGTTTCTGCAGGGATTAGTCATGAAACACGAGTTGGAATCTCAAATGTGAAGAACACAAATGGTCATTGTTTGCTGTGAATTTATTTAGGCTCTCCTGGAGAAAACTGTGCCAGGTCCTCTGGCTTCCTCACACAGGTGTTAGCTCATCATCCATGATTCAGGGAGAAAGGAGTGTGTGGTTATGTGTGCAGGGTAGACTAAGCCTTTTCTCAAAGGGCAAAAGCTCAATGAACTGCTTCACATCCACGTGTTAAATCTCTGACACTCTCCAGACTTGAGGCCAGTGCCTGAACACTTAATCTTCCAAGAGTGTGGAGCTGCTCATCAGGAGCAGAGTGTTGGCGTTGCACATGCTGCTTCTGTTGGCAAGGCATCGATTATCCTGGAGAAACTGAGCAGAAACGTCTTTTCATCAAAGCACTAAAGGCAGATACCGATGCCTTCCCATTTCTCTCCAGCAGTGAGTTTAACCATCTACAAAGAGAAGCCTCTTGCTGCTCCTCCTACGAGTATCCTTTGGTGTCAGGACCAGCTGAGGCAGTAAGCGGAGGAGCTCACAAATAACGCAAATCCACAGTGTTTAAATCTGCGTTCTGCAACGGTGTTAGCAAGTCTTCTTTCTAAGAGCTTTTTGTTTTAAGCTGCGTGGTACGTATTTGATGTCTTCCCTTTAAAACTACAAGGAATTCTCCCTTGTGTGCAGCTTGTGGGGGTGGTGGGATCAGGATGGAAAGCGGTCTGGTGACAGTAGAAGATGGTGGATTGACAGGATGGGTTTAAAAATAGAAAACTTGGCTATAATTTGTGGTGCCTGATCTGAGAGCTGGAACTCCATCTTGCAAAGACACGAGCAAGATAATGTAGTATACTGATACGTACTTAAGTGTAGCTCTCAAATACCTAATGTATTTTTTTAAATCATCCTTCAAAAAAATCAGTTGATTTTTATGGCACATACAGATCTCCTCTGTCCTTTAATCCATGTTAAGCTTTAAACCCCTATTTTGCCTCCCTCAAACTCCAATAGATTGCACCTCAAATTGAGCCATGATAATCTGCCTTTCAAAAGGACTGTTCTCATAAAACTCCAAATCCATGGTACTTTAAAACATCAGTGTGTAATAGTGATCCCAGTTAAACAAAATCTTTTTATAATGTGGATCTACTGATCAGAAGCTGACACTTCTCCTGGAAATTAGGTAGATTGACTCCTGGGTTTCTTCCACCATCAGAAATGTGTTGTAGATACAGAGATTCTGAATGACAAGTGATTTTTTTTTTCTTTTTTTAATGAAAAGTGAAGCATAGATCATAATTTTCTAGATTCGTAAGACAAAATACTCATTTTGTGCTTGAGTTTCATCAAGGTTCTACAAATTATTTTTTTTCAGCTTTGCTGCCAGTAACCTGAAAACAGAGGTAGCTCAGACTCTGCATAATCATGGGTTTAGAAGCAGCTTGGGAACTAAAGAGTAAGCGAGTAGGTGACAGCAGCACAGGTAGCATAGTCTGTTCCAAGCCACTCAGGCCACCTGCAGTACATTCTCTGACTAGATGAAGGACACCTTTCAGAAAGCTAAGCACAGCTTTCCCAGGACAGTCGAGGTCGTGTTCAGCCTGACTTTCTGTCTGCCTTACAACTTGGTGTTCAGGGGTGTCCTTGTTACTGGCATTTTTAAAATCTTAGCTAGTTTTTTAAAATACCAAAGCTTTCATTTGCATAGATGTCAAATTGGCATTTTGGGGGCAGAGAGGTTTTGGTCCTGGTTTAGCTTTTCCTGAGGCAAGTGATGCTAATGGACAAAGCACATCAGACCTGAGTGAACTTCAGCTGCCTTTCTCCGAGCGCTTTCTGCAACTGTGCCTTTTGTGTCTAAAAGGATTGGACTTCAGGTATGCACTTCTTTTTCATGAGCAGTCATTACAGATCTCGACAGGCACCTATTGGCATCGTGGCGTGCATGAGACTCTGCTGCAGGTGTTCCTGCTAGCGCTGGTACAGCCTAAGTGGCCTCTTTTTATTGTTACGAGCTGGCATTTTTCATACGCTCATAAAATTCACACAAATGTTGCAGTGTGAAGAGAAGATCCAGCATGCAGCAAATTCATGTGCACTGTTAGGGTTTTATTTGACTGTAGTAGTATATGTAAAGGCCAAAATGTGTAAAGTTTAATGAGTCGAGTCATGTATGTCATAAATAATTTGGCATGCTGAAGGAAACCAGGATGGTGGTAATGTGTTTGTACAGCACCCAGCACCCAGGAGCTGTAATTGTGATCAGGGTGCCAAAGTCATCCTGAAAAGCAGATGAGAAATAAAGACTCATTTAATAATGTGTAATGACAGGGTGACAAAAGTCGTCTTGAATGGGATCTCGACCAGGGATGTTTGGGGATGCTTGGATCTGGTTTCCATTAAATAGTTTGTAAAATATGAATGGATTAATCTTTGTGCTTTTCATTTGCAATTTAATAATAACCACCTCCCAGTGCCTGAACATACTGGTTTTATTTTGTTATTTAAAAAATAAATGCAAACTGAGGGAAATGCATAGGATTGAAGAAAGCACTAGACAGAATGAAGCAAGCTGCGTAGCTTGTAAAACAAACTAGATAAAACACGCGGCAGTTCTGTCACTGATAAAGCTGTTGTCATGAATGAAGTAACAAAAGTAATAATTTTGTTCTGCACTCTGCTGTGAGGTTTTGGGTTGGGTTTTTTTTTGTTGTTGTTTGGGGAGGATTTTTTATGCTTCTAGGGACACATCCTTTGTTAGGTCGGATGAGAAGTGATGTTGTAGCCAGTATCTCAGGAGGATTTGTATCCAATCCCAAGTTATAACTTTCTTGGTTCTCTCCCACCCCCAAGAAATATTCAATATTAACTATTTCAGAAATTGATCTTTCCAGAAGTGCTTCTTTTCTCAGCTGAATTCGGTGGACTGTTTTCTTCTTGACAAAATTCAGTGTCTTAACAATTGCAAAAGCTAGTTTTATTGGCCATAGGTAAATGCAGTTCAGTTTAAATTTTTAATATGATGAGTTTGTCTTTAAAGGAAGCTCTCAAGACTGATTGCCTGAAGCCCCCTGAAAGTAGCTCATCCTGTGTTCAGGGGCACTGCTGTGCTGATCTCCTCGGGGCTGAAGGTAGAGAGAGTCTGCCTTTTCATTCTGTGTGTTCAAACAAAAGGGAAAGAAAGCAGTAGAGGCACTGTTGGTCTCTCTAAGAGCCTGTGTGCTTGCTGTATGAAGTGAAGTTAATGATAACCCTTGCATTATTACAGCAAGGAAGTCATAGAATGGAGCTTTAGATAGAAAATAGCAACAGCTCTGAGATACGCTGCGTATTATTCCGTTATAAAGTAGTCCCATTAGTCTGTTGGCAGAGGCTGGCAGTGAGAATTGTCTGGAATCCAAGACAATTGGCAGAAGAAAGTGGAGGGAATAAAATTATTTCACAGCTGAGGGAAACTGAGAACACAAACCCAAGGAACTGGTATGAGCAACGTGCAGTAATGTCAGCTGTGATTGTGTTCCTGCAGTGCCTTTCATCCCAAAGAGCTGTATAGTTATCAGTCAGGCAGCCTTACAGTGCCCCTTTGACGTAGGTTAATTTTGTCAGAGCTACTTTATAAAAAATTGATATGAACAAAGGGGAAATTACTTGTCCATACAAACAGTAATGAAGAAGGAATAGTGTCTGAGGTATCGTAACCTCCAATCCCTGACTCCAGAACTCCCAGGATGTTACACCCTGGGCAGAAGTGCACTATATGCCATGCTTGGGAGGATCCTGCCGTCTTTTACAAGTTTGTCATTAATTATATTATTTAGTGGAAATGGTGTATTAAGATCCATCCATTAACATCTTTCTTTTGTTGGCTTTCTACATCTTTTCGTTAAGCAAGAAAAATCCAAACCTGCTTATAAATGTTCCTAATAACACCTCAGTTGTTTATAGTAAGAACTGGAAGTAAAAATAAATAAATAAATAAATAAACAAATAAAAAAGAAAAAAAATGAAGTGTCAGACAAGTTTTGACTTTGGCTTCCAGGCAAAAGACAGTAGAAATTTTAGAGCCTATACAACATTGCTGCTTGCTGTGTCAGGAATACTCAGAGTCACTAAAAGGTACAAGAACTAAATACCATTAGCAAGCAAAAACATAAATTTTAAAAAGACACAAAACATCTAATAACTTGTGTGAAATGGGGCATCTTTTGAGATTCTGGCCTGAAGCCTTCCTGAGGTCTGAGTGAAAAAATAATCGCATCTGGTTAATCTTAGGGAGTTTCTGTGGTGGGGCTGATTTGGCTGGAGGATGGAACTGCTGGTGAAACAGAAGGCTGGGGTTCACTGAGTTACAGGGGTGTTTTGGATGGCTCAGTTGCTGTTCAGTCCAGAAACAAAGATTTTTGTTTGGTTTGGGGTTTTTAGTTGCCTTTTTTTTTGTTTTTGAAACAAATTTTGCTTCCACTGTGATCACTCTGGCTCTGAGCATTTTCCTTCCTTGGCAGGAAACACCAGTCTGTCATGGCCTGAAAGTTCCTTATCTTCTCTTGACATGCTTGAGAATTCAGAGGCTTCTGTCATACCATGCCTTCCTCTCCTGAAAATGATGGCACGTGGCAGCTAACTCCCTCTGAGATCAAGCCCAGAGATAAGTCTCCGTTAATAAATACTCACCTTGCACCTAATGCCAAAATAATGGCTGATTACGATCCCCTGTTGGATCACTGCTGCTCAGGACCTCTGTCCCTTGTTTGTGGAGGTTGCAACTTTTTCAGATCAGATTGTAAAACAGCTTGGTTATGTGCTGTCCTTGGAAACAGATGCGCATCCACAGTATTAATAACTATGATGAAGAGCAGTTTCATAAAGGCATTGCTCAGAAAAAAAAAAAAAAAAGAAAAAAAAAAAGAAGTTTTTTTTTGAGGAATGAGGTTGCATCATAATTTGTCCAAATCATTTCTTTAACAGCCAAAGTATGTGTTTGACCATCTGCATTTTTCAAATAGGGAAAAACAAACATAAATCAACTGTGATTAATTAAGGAAAAATAACAAAATTCTTACTCAAACATGAGGATTGTTCTGCTTGTCAATAGAAAATTGTAAAGAGAACTTAAAGCTAAGGTTTAGTGAGCCTTTTGAAAATTTCACTTATGGCTCAGTGATGTTAGAATAATAATATAATTTAAATGAATGTAATTGCATGTTTGTTTTTTGGAAAACGAGTAACAACATGTTTATGGCTTTGTGGATGTTCAGTAGGTTCATCTGATCACTAGGAGATTAGGTCACTAAACAAAAGACCTAATGCTACAAAATTGTGAATTCAAAAATGCAAATAAACATTGAGGACCAAGATAATAGGCCTTTTAGCTTCTCCTTATAAAAACAAAGGTTTATTTGGCTTTGAAATGGGCCAGTAAAATTGAATTGGCATGCAGCAGCACATGCAGAATAGATAGTCAGGAAAAATAAGCAGAGGAGCTTAAGAGGTGAAGATTTTTCAAAACTAATAGAAGACAGTCTGTAAAAAGATCTTAAAGATCTGAAGTGAATACAAACCTGAATCAGGGAAAATAAGACTGGGCAGGGAGGTGGGCTTGTTAGAAGATATTGTTGGTGATCCTCCAGAAATTTTAGGAAGAAAAGCTGGAAATATCTGAAAGGCCAGATCAGCAGCTCTCACCTGCGCTGGGATGCTCCGGGCAAGCAGCAGCTCCGTGTTGGCTGTTGGGTGTTGTTTGGAGGTCTTGGTTACAGTCAGCTTGTTCACAGATGCTGATCTTTTTCTCAGGTTACTCACGGATTGAGAACGGGCGCTTTGCATAAATGAGCACAATCCGCTGTGGAAAGAGATACACCTTAATTCAGTGGTTAAAATAGCCACACAAGAGAGCATTTTGTCCAAAGGACCAGGACCTTGAACCATTTTCAAACTGCTGACCGCAGTGCCTTGGTGCCGTATCTCAAAGAACAAGAAGGAGCACAAACCGGACCAGTTCTCAGCTGGTTCCCAGCACAGAGCAGAGGAACCAGTCCATGCTGGAGCCAGCTACACTCGGTTCCTGTTAGCTCTACACCTATTCTCTCCACTGCCTCATGGGATGTAGGAACAAGCAGTCCTAATAAGAGCTAATCTGTATTCTTTATCATGGTCCTACCCTTAGATGGCACAGTAGGTTTTCTGAGCCCCCTTGTGACTCTTTTTTCAGATACTGTGTCCCTGTAAATCTGAGAGATTTCAGTGGAGTCACAGTTCAAAACTGTTCCTGAGCCTTATACCTGATAAGAAATAATGGGTGAGGTGCCAATCATTTGAAATACTCTGGGTTTTTAAGGTCAGGAGGCATTTGAGAATTTGTTTTGTTTGCATTGCAAGAAGAGATGTTTCCTGGAATACTTGCTCTTCTGTGCTTTCTCTGTAGTACAGAATCTACATAAAAAACCAGTAAACTAGGCCATTAATAAATATGTAAAAGAAGCCTGGTCTGTGAGGTACTGACTCGGTGTATGTGAGGACACCGGGCTCTGCTAGCCCCACTTCAGTGATTATTCCCATGGAATTAGAGGGCTTTCATGCTCTTTAAGTGATCTGGAGACTGCCAGGCTTTCTGATGTAACCTTTATTTTCCCTTTTTTTTTTCACCTGCCTTTTATTTGTTACTTCAGCAGATAATTTTTATGGTAGCTTTTCTACTTTATATCCTGCTGGTATATAGTTTAACAAAATGCCTTTTGAGACAGTGTATTTAATTCCTTAGTCATGGCCCTGGGGATGAATTCTTGCTGTATTATAACTTTTTAAATATCTTTTCTTTACTGTGATTGAGAACTTAAGCAAACTTTTCTTTCAGAGATCACTACTTCTTATTCCCTCTCTGTACCCATGTGTGTGTCTTTTCTGCCTACACCAGCTGTTATTTGCTGCTGGTATCCACGACTGATCATGTGCTGTTACAGTGGCTTAAACATTTAAAGAAATTAAGTTTCTATTTTTCCATCTGGATCTTCAGGAAGAAAATCAAATCTTCACACCTGACTACCTCTTTGAGGTATTATCCATGATGCTGTATCAATGAGCTGATATTGTGGAGAATCCTTTTTAAAATTACTTTAACAGGCTTTAGTGGTTCTGAATGGTAGCATTTATGGTAGGAAATGTTTCATGATGGTACTTTAGGAAGTAACGATGCTGTATATTTCTGTGTAGAAGTCATGTCTTTACCGGTAATTGCTTCCTCTTGCTTTTTTTGCAAAGTTAAATATGCAGTGTTTTGGCAAGAGTGGTTAATGGGGCCAGCTGAAAATTGTTGTTAAATCCAGTTCTTGACAAGCGAAATTGTTAATGTTGAATGAACATTTTTCTGGGAAACTTATTTTCATTACAAATGGGACTTGCTCATCTCGGTCCAGAAATGTTTTGATTTAGAAGTGCTGCTATGCTGTAATGTCTTTCCATTCTACAATCTTTATTATGGACCAGAGTCCCAGCATCTTGTGTATCAGGCTCCCTTGCTGTCTCTGATGTAGTTTCCATCCATGGAAAGAACCCAGAGTTACAGGAAGTTTTCTCTGTTCCTATAGAGTTGAACAATGAAGAAACTCTTTTCCCTGCAACTCCATGAAGTTGACCACATTTAGAAATCGAAATACTTCCATTTTTGTCCAAAATGGTCATAAAATCACAGAATCATAGAATGGTTTGGGTGGGAAGGGACCTTAAAGATCATCCAGTTCCAACCCCCTGCCATGGGCAGGGACACCTCCCACTAGCCCAGGTTGCTCAAAGCCTCATCCAGCCTGGCCTTGTCTTGTTCAGTCTCTATAAAGTATGGGAAATGAAGTGTTTCCCCAGATAAGTATATGTGAAACAGAACACCTTTGACTTCATTTTGATTATTTTCTGGTACTAGATGAGGTCTTCAGGACACCAGAATGGTTAATGAGTAAAAGCCTCCGGGTTGAGGGATATCAGCTTTCGTCCCATGAAACAACAATATGTGTTGTCATTAATGAGCCGTGCAGCTTCCAAATTGCTTCTGAAAGATTTTAACACTTGGTTAAGAAGCCACTGTAATTTCTTACTGAAAAAGACCACACCTAGGTTTCGTACAGCGATTTCAGAGCTGTGGACTGTAAAGGAATAAAACATACAGATTTCAGTGTGTCAGATCTGAATCAAGGTGAGATGCCAGGGAAAACTGCATCTTAATGTTTTGACTTGTACACAGACCTGACATTTGGTGTGTAGCTGCTAACAGAGCTCTCAAGGTACTACTACTGCTATTTTGCAGACAAGCAATTAAATCCCTTGTTTTTAAAGAATATGGAAAGATTAGTGGATTATAACAATATAGGAGGACAAATCACAATCAAAAGTGTTCTCAAGCCAGTTTAATTGTCACAAAGTCATTAGAACTCGCAGCTACACCGGAATTAGTATATATTATCTCATGAATTCATTCCATCTGCTGTATCATACAGAACAATTTCAGGATTTCTTAGGCGGCTTACTTCAAATATACTTTGAAAGTTTGTTTGCGTTCATTGTATGTTAGATTTTAACGCCCCTGTCTGTCTCTGTTAGTCTGTTCACAGTTTTCCAGAGGAGTTTACGCCATCTTTGGATTCTATGACCAGATGTCAATGAACACACTGACGTCGTTTTGTGGAGCCCTTCACACATCCTTCGTCACACCCAGCTTCCCAACAGATGCAGATGTGCAGTTTGTCATCCAGATGCGGCCAGCATTGAAAGGAGCCATCTTGAGTCTCTTGACTTATTATAAATGGGAAAAGTTTGTGTACCTCTATGACACAGAACGAGGTAAGCACAATCATTTTAAGTGATTTTTCTGTTTCATAACTTACTCTAAGTATTACGAGAATCAGTATGGGCAGCCCATCCCAATTTTCTTTTGGATGCATGTAGCACATTCAGATCTTCCTAGAAAACAAGTTTATTCTGAAGAACCAAAAATGAATGGATAAAGGAAAAGAAGGCATCTTCATATTACTGATCGTTTGTAAAGAGATTGTCTGGAGGATAGTGTTAGCAGTGTAAACATTCAATTTGGAATACCTGGTTTCCATGGAACCGCAGACTCAACACTTGCCAGGATTTCTGAGTCCTTGCAAAATAAATAAAGTCAGCGCTATGAAGTAGGCTGTTAAGCAGGATCTTCCGCTGTGCGTGACATTGCAAATCCCGCACCACTTTACATAAATACGCATTTCTCCTGTCACTGGACAAAGACAATCCACACTAAAATCTACTCTGGAGATGTCTAGGCAACAGTCTAAGAATATAATGCGTAAGATGCTTTAGGGCTCTGCTGCAGAAAAGATGCTCTAGATATGTCACATGGATATCCAGAGATGAATTTAGATACATGACGAGAATTACCAGAGATATGTTTTACTAAATGAAAACATTAAAACCAATGTTTCCACATTTAAGACAATTGTTAACTACTAAGAAGCACCAGAGGTAGCAAATCCTGATGAAAAGAGATCTAAGCATCAGAAATCGTTTTCTGTGAGGTGTCTTACATATTTCTGTGGAGCAGCTGTTGCCACTTGCTCCGAGAGTACAGACTTTGCTTGGTTACAGATTTCACCTGGGTAGCATTTTTTGCATCGGATAGATGTTATTAACAACTCCAAGACATTCTTGAGATCAGAGGTGTCTGGATAGAGCCAAAACAGCTTAGATTCCATTCCTGGCTCCTAGGACAAAGTTCTGGTGCCCCAGGCTACTGCAGAGTGATAAAGATCAAGTCTTCAGAGGCTGTGCTTTTCACACTGAAGATTAATAGCATCACCCAACTAAGGACATTCCTTATGTTGAAAGAAACTCGTTTTCAGTCTGATTTTAGTTGAATGCCAAGAGTTCAGAATTCTCTGAGCAGTTCGGACGTACTAAATATTTCTAATGTTAAAAAACGCTAGCTGTGAGACGAAGTAGGAAAGTATGGAGAAGTTAAGAATGCCATTAGTTTTTAAGTCTTTTAAAACCACTACCCAAACATCTGTATTTCTGGTTTAGTCCACTTTTAAATGAAAGCTCCTGTGAATATGCCATTTGTCTGAGTTAGAAAGGTTTGATGTGACCAAATGTGGTAAACTTACAGCATGTGATAAAGTAAAATGTCGTATGTTCCAGGACTGATGAAACCTATCATGATTAAGGCTAATAAAGTTTGCTTTGGAAAGAGATGCATCAGTCATCCAAGATCATGTCTAGTGAGAAATTTGGCGGTTCAGACTGGAAGAATAATCCAAACCAGTGGGAGTTTCACTAGAACTTGTCTAGATGATATGACTGTCACACTAACTGAGATAGTAACAGAAGTCATGAGGGAAGACTTGCACACTCAGACTTGCATTTTTCTACAATTCTCAGTGTGTACAATCTTTAGGTAGACACAGTCTAATCATGAACTTACTATGATTACTAAACCCTTTGAACAGTTTAGGTTGTATCTAGGCTTCATTTTGTTCATGCTAAGACTTTAATCGCAGGTTAAAACACAGCTCCAGCTGGTGAAATTAGCCCCAAGAATCTGACTTGACTTCTGTTGCCTTCTACCCCTTGTCTTGACTTCCCATTCCCATCCTACTCACAATCTTACAATAACTGATCCAAATCACGTTGTGAACCTACTGCGGCTCGCGTGCATGTTATGCGAGCCGTATGTTATGCTAGACATTCAGACAAAGTGTCAGAGTGTGAAATCTGAATTAGATGACAGCGCAGGTGACTGTAGGGTTATAAAATGTAGCTTGGGGTTAGAAGGTAAAGGACAGCTGTGTCTTTAGGATGGAAGAGGCATCAGTGCATGTAGGTAGCTTGATGATGGGCTTTGAGTTGTTTGGGATAAAGTTCCCATATCTTATCTTTACTTCCTATACATATGTCCTCATTACTGCTGTTTGATAACGTGTTTGCCATCTGCTAAAACAGGAACGGAAATGAACAGTTCATTAGTCTCACTTACTGCTGGTTTAGTTAGGTTAAAACCAACTTGATAGCAGTCTTATCAGAGTTACAATTGCTGTATTCTGCCAGCATTAAAATAAATTAAGAAGATTCATATAGGAGGGGAGGCAGGGCAGTTAGGTACTGAGAAATAGATGTTAGATTCCTTTGTTTGGTGAGCAGTAATCGTGGGTGAGAGCACCTGAAACATCTGGCAGTTCCAGTGGGCTGCCTCATTTCTTGTGGTAAGCCTTCACATACAAAAAAAGCATCCCAAGAGGTTGAACAGTAATAATGGTGAATGACTCCTGGTATCGGGTAGTGAATAGGCTGTATGTGTTCCTATGCTGAGATACCACTGGAAATGAAAACAGTCGCGCTGTCACAATTTTTAATAATTCCTATCTTAGATACTTAAATGCTTTGGGGCACACTGTAGAGAGGAGGTGTTAAGCAGTTTGCTGTCAGTTCCTGAAATAAACTTATCATTTAAATACTGCCTTTCCATGAACATTATTACCTCACTGGTTTGTTCTGAGAATCTGAGGAAACGCAAAATATTAGACTGCTCTTTCCTACATTGAATATTAGTTATGGACTAAATTGTTATGCAAGTAGTTTTACAGAGTTCTGCTGAAGGAGAACACTGCTGTGTATTAAGTATTGCATTTACTATTGATAAATACTGCAGCATATTACAGATGCCATTCAAAACTGAATAAACCTTCTTGTGGTTTCATGCTGCTTATTGAACTATTTCAGTTTAAGCTTAGGAGAATGGAGAAGCTTTATAAAATTGTCTTCCTCAAGCAGTGGCTTTTTTCTTCTTTGCCGTCAAATCATATAATCATATGGTTTCCCCTTTGGTGACATTAGGCACAATCCTGTGGTGTTTGGCTCCTGCAATGAAGATGAAAGATAAATCTCAAACACCAGGATAAAGTTAAGATCTACAATTACATAGATGGTGAAGCTTGTAATCCAGTGAGTTAGTGTGTACGTTGTGTATGTTTATATTTGTAAGTACATTATTTTCAATTGCTGTGAGATGACTGGGTATTGGGGATTGTACTCTCAAATGTATATTTATGTGCAGGTACAAAATTCAGTTTCTTAAAAACTGCTAAAGCACAGAGAAAGAAAAATAAAAATGTGAGATTTATGAATTCCAACAGCAAGAATTATGTCTTACCATTGCTTATTTCAGTTGCTGGACTTATTCTGTGAAGAAACTCGAATTTAAGAGAAATAGCAAATTGCATGTTCTTCTCCTAGTAGCAGCAGAAAAAATAAATTATACTTTGCAGAGAGTAACGGTGCATTAGGAAATGGCTGCTAAGGGAA
Organism: Pterocles gutturalis; assembly: GCF_000699245.1. Classification (NCBI taxonomy): domain Eukaryota; kingdom Metazoa; phylum Chordata; class Aves; order Pterocliformes; family Pteroclidae; genus Pterocles; species Pterocles gutturalis. The sequence goes on from NW_010135301.1 coordinate 27,454, forward strand.
GAAAGGACGTTCAGCGCTGTGTAGAAGAAATAGTCATATGTTCATTCCATGCCACACGCTTTTGGTTCATGTGAAAGGGAAAGGCAGGGTTGGTTTCTGTTTGTATGAACTCAACATCAGCAAGTTGACACTGTTGGTTTCTGTGTTGTGTGCAAAATATCTGATTAATTATGTGGTGCTAACTGCCTCGGTAGGCTTCTCTGCAGTAGAACTTAGACTAATTAAGATTATGTCAGGATGAAATGAGATGGGGTTACATACAGGAAGCTATTAAGAATTTGAGTAGCACTTGTCAGGAAAGTCACCTTTTGCATCTCATGCTGGAGATTAGGTTTCTTCAAAAACCTCAGGTTTGTTTCCAGTCTTCAGGTCTGTTTCTCCTCTTGCTTTACTGTAAATCAGATGTTATTCCACTGAAGTCAGTGGACCAGAGTAACGCTGCTGTGAATGTGTGGAGAGGTGGCTTGTGGTTTTCCTAGTCATCTTAATGGAAGTGTGAATCACTTCTCATTTAATTATACAAATGGTATGGTAGATGGTAATACCAAAGCTTTTGTGTATTTACATTTCCATAATGTTTCTTAAGTAACTTTTCAGTTTATTTTTGCCTGAGAAGCACTGTTTTGTATGGATCATTCACTTTCCATGTGTCGGTACAACACAGGCATTTTGTCCTAAGTTACTTGATTTGTCACACCTGCTGTGTACAAAGACATTAATTTCTGTCATGCGGATCTTTGATGCAAAATCACACCAGGTGATTTCTGTGATGTGCATCAAGTCTTCTTCCACTTCCTTCAAATCATAGGAGTCATCACAGGAGAGGAAAGTGACTTTGTGTAGTGCCTGCCTACACAATGGGAGCTCAGCCTAGACAGGGGTACAGATGGATCACAGTCTTTATGGCATTGTAACCAAATACCGCTCTAAATCTGCAATTCTTCTGTCAGCTGGGTTTGATTTAGTCTGTTAGTAGATATCTAGCGATACCTAAAATCAAGGGGGGGAAAAAAGCTTTGGTAAATAGGGTTATTGTTGGCTGATATTTTTTTAAAATGGTTAACACTGGCTAGGTGAAGGCTGAGGCATGGGAGTGTTTGTCTAAAGCCCCTGATTATGTGGTTAAGAATATCTGCTTTAAAAGCAATTACATCTGTAAGCGTTACTACCACAGAAGCACAGAAAATTTGACCTGAACATAGTGGATGGGTAAGGATGCAGAAGGCCTGAAAATACAGCTTCAGAAAATATGACCTGTCCTATTCCTCTTAAATATAAAACAGCTGATACCCTGTTGTGTAAAGAAATGGCAGGGTGAAGAGCCAAGAAGAAAAAAAAAAGGAGTACAAGTGTAAGCTTCTCAATGATCATGTGTAAGGCATTGAATTGCCTTAAGTTGGGTTCAGTACAAGGCAATGAGGTCTGGTTCACTGCTTCTGCTGAAGACAAAGAATAACTCTTCTGTTTAGTTCTGCTTTTACAAAATTAGGTTAGTTATCTATTGCTATCAAAGGACAAGACACTTCTGTACTGCTTTCCCTAGAGAATGAGAGATTGGAGCTGATAAAAGGAGCGGTATGTAGAACCAGGCTCATTATATCTTCCACAGAATTAAATTGATGGATTTTTCTTTTTATGGAATAAGAGTTGCACTGAAAATTTGCAAAATATCTGGGGTAAGATTAATTTTTGTGGAATCTAAAAAGACTCTGCTTTAGTAGCTGGTGGATTCCTAGGGATCTTGGAGTGCTGGGTTCTGGGGGACTGAGTCTGTGCTGAAAATGGCAATGAAAATTATAATCCAACACAGAATGACTGACTCCTTCCATCAGCAGACACGTACAAAAGAACTCCTCCTTCCATGTAGCTCATTTGTTAAAGTCTGTATTGTCTTTCTGTGTGTCAGGAACTTTTATCTTCATTTATAAACATTATTCTTCAGTAAAGGGGAAAAATGAAACTGGTGGTAGCAGCTACACCAGCTTTAGTAAACCTTGAATTCAGCACCTGCTGAAAAAGAATCAATAGCTGAGCTGTTCATTAACATGTTTATTCTTCAGAGCAGGGGAGTTATTCCACTAGCTGAAGAACTGCTCTGAATCCGTTGCATGAAGGGGAAAGGATTTAAGGCTGGCTCACGGTTTTCTCAGAATTAAACATGGGCTTGTTCCTTTTTAAAATTGCAGCTCTTGTTTGCTAGTATGTTTATACCCATTTGATTCTTCTCAGTTGCAGCTGTAAGGTTGATGCAATGTATTTCGCTTACACTTTCAAAAGTATGAAAGGGTGTAAAATCTTGACATTGTCTTCTGTAAATATCAGTCTGTGGTGAAGAATAGTGGAACATAACGAAGCATGTTTGGAAGCCTATAAAACACCAAAGGTGATAAAAAGGGGAAGAGTTACTGCAAACGTTGATTCTTCAGAGTTTTTTGGCTCTTTTGCAGGAGTGTTTTGGACAGCAGCCCAGGACCATGGGGATGACACGTAAACAGTATCAATTGCTAACGTTTAGGTAGCTATGTAGATGAGCTGTCTCATTCTCTCCTTTTGCACTTCTTTATATATTGGGAAATGCACAGCAGGGAATAAAATCTTGGCAAGACCTCCTGAGCTGAGGCTCAGCCTCCATATCACAGGAACAGGCGTCACAGGTCTGTACATTTGGAGAATCATGTGCCCATCAACTGCCATCCAAAAATTTTCTTCTAAGTCATGATCTCAGCAAAAGGCACCTTGCAGCATGACCACAAAATGTTACACCCTTTGCTTGGCTTTGCTTGAAAGGATGCGATGTAGGTTCAGGCTCTGGTGCAATAGAGAGCGCACACAGCGTGAAGACCCTTATGGTAGAAAATCCATTATTTAGATTTAAAGAACAATCATACTTCATGTCGTTATGGGCAATAAGAGAATTATCTCTTTCTTTCACTGTCAGCCTTTTGGGGAATGAGTGATTTTACCATCTTATAATGCCTAGAATTTGTATTTGTATAGAATGGAAAGTCATAGATACTGCTTAGCAATGTTTGTATGACATATAAGTGATTTACCCTGACAAAGAGGCAAATCTTGACATTCTTATTTAGGGCACATTGCTTCATTGCTTTCAGCAGTATAATGTATGAACTAAGGCACTATTCAGGAAACATGCCTGAACCAAGACTGAAAGATTCCAGGGTTGCTTTACTGCCTGACTTTACTGCCTAAATATGTTTGGGAATAATCTGAGCCTGAACAGTTAAATCTGGCTTTTGATAATCACTCTCCATTTATTTCCTCTGAAATTTCTGAAGTCTCATCCGGACTCCTTTTATCTTGGTCTCTGGGGTACACAGATACAGAAGAAAGCCCTTTTACTGATCCTTCCCCAAACAAACATTGAGACCCTGTGTGGGAGAATGGATGTTGGCTGTTTTTTGGGTGGACTGGGAGCCTTAAACATTTTTCTCCTGATCTTTCTCATTAGCTGCTATTTGTTTAGCTTACCCCTGGTAATCACTTAAACTGTTTTTCTAGCTTATGAACAAGAGGAGTGAGTCAACTTTGAAAGTCATCCAGCAGGAGATGTATCATGCTGGAAAAGACTAAGATGCAGCTGAAGACCAACAGCGTAGAGTTCATGGCAGCATTCTGTGCTGCAGCTGTGTGCTTCTTCACAAGTTTTGTGAATACACAGTAGGTTCAGTTTGGTGTTGAGATGCCCAGGCAAAATGCCTGAGCATCCCTTGAAACTGTTGGAACACACACTACTGTCAACAGCATTTTCCAACAAGTAGAGTAACTGCACATGTGCAACAAATACTGCTCGTGCAGTGATGATGGGATGTCATCCATTCTTCCATCCACACGTAATGGTGTTGTGATGAGATATTACGGTAGCCTTCCTTGCACTGAGTGTGAATGGGGTTGTGGATGAGAGAACATCAGAATCTGACCTTGCTTTATGTGAGATCAGCTTGTAAAACCAAGTCAGAACATTCAGGGTACAGAGTATGAATGGAAAAGTCCTGGATAAATAATTTCTAGAAGCCTAAAGCAAGATGTGTGCTACCCTTGTGGTCTTAACGAAAGCAACTGGCACTGTCAGGAACACAAGCTGAGGCCATGAATATCTTATGTAGTGAACAGGAGAAGTAGCAGCATTGCCACTCACCCATTCCATGGAGATGAGGTCTAAAAATGATTGTATTTATAAACTGACTTGTGTAACTGCAGTATTTAAATATTTAGCTTTTCGTAGATATGCATGTTGTATCAACTTTAGTACAGCCAGAACATTTAATTTTTTTATTGTATGCACAAGTAGTTTAAGTGGCAGAAGCTTTTGTTCTCAGTTGATTTTATGTGTATTAGCAAGGCTTAAATGGTCGGGATCTCGCATTTCCAGGTTTCTTGAAACACAGCTAAAGTTCAAGACCATTTCCAAGTGCAGGTGGAGGGGGGTAAGGGCTGAAACGATACGCAAGGGGGGGTGTTGGCTCTTTTGCTCTGAGACAAGGGCAAGGACTTGACACAAAGCCAAGCCTTCTACAGGATGGGAAGGCTTCACTTGGAACCAGAGGAGGCAAGGTGGAATTTGTTGATCTTGTGGAGGAGATGGGACTTCTTGGACCAGAAAGAAAGGCTATAGAAAAGAATACCTGTATGCAAAGGACTGCAAGTAAATTTTTGTCAAACCTATTTATTTAACCCATCTCACCCAACAGATCTAGGAGTTCTCTTAAATTTCCTTCGAGTGTATTATTTTGCATCTGTATATGCAGCATAGCTTTAAAGACTGGAAGCCTTTGGTGTCTTTGGCATTGAGATGCTCAGAGCGAGGCAGGCTAGCTTCATCTGAGGACTTGTGCTGATGCTTTTCGTGGAAGTGAACTGTCTTGCTGACTTAAAGTCTGCATGAGAGGGTTCATACTTTGGGTGGGACTGAAGAAAGTGGCACTATTTGGTAATGGAATCAAGATGAAGCAATTTTCAGGTGTGTATCGAAAGAGAGATGTCTAACGTTGCATTAGTACGTGAGCTTTACCATGTATTTCAGTGGAGTAGCATGTTCTGGTTATCACATGTTTTCCAAAGGAAGAACATTTTGACATCCTACACCTTACTGCAGTTAAGATAGCGGTGTTTAGCATGTTAGTATTCTTACAAGTTTGTAAATTCTATTACCCTTCACTGGATCTTGACTGTATATTTACTCTTCCTTGTGCATCTTTCTTCACCTAGAAATGGTTCATTCTTAACCTGAGTGCCAGCTGTTCTTGGTGGCCTGTGTCTTCTGTGGAACAATGATTCCCTACATACACTACAGGAAACCTCACTCTTTTGTGAGCACGATGTGATAGTGAGAAGAAAATCTCCAGCACAGGCAAATGAGCTGTTCACCAGGTGAAGAGTTGCTGTGGAATGAACAGAGGCTGTTGTGGCTTAATGGAATGACTATAATAGTTGCAAGTGGTAAAAAAACACCAAACACAAAGGGGTTTTCTCCAGTGCTTGAGGAAAATATGAGTAAAATGGAGTATCTCAACAAGTTAGTAAATCAAAGCTTCTCTTTTCATAGAGTGGCCTCAGATACTCCAGAGCAGGTTCCCAGCAAAGCAATGACATGTTCTTTTCTCACTACCAAAAGAGAGGCTTCATATACAATTTGAATTTCTTTTGATACAGGACTACATAGCATGTCGGGTGGATGGTGTGTAAGAATTTAGCTTTGTTAAAGGCTTTGTGCTTTTGAAGTGATTTTCATGTGATGATCTCAAAACAACCTTCAGTCAAGATCAGTAATACCTGTATGGGGCATGCAAGGGTTTTCAGTCCTGTTTTTCCACTGGAAGATTGGATGTAGTGATGAGCAGGTTAACAACCTGATCTTCTTCTACTTACATATATGGAAATATATTTGTTGAGTTGAAAGCACAGTGAGCTTTGATTTATGAGATGTGCAGAATACTGGAAGTCAATGCCCATGGTTACTAATGAGAAACAGTTTTCCATATTCCTACACACGAATTTCCTTAAATTTTACCATTAATTTCCCTTCTCACAAAAACTTGAGCCTTTGAAGAAACTTGTAATGGATGACTAAGAAGCTTTGCATTTAAGGTAGTTGATTAAATAGTGTTTGCCATGGAGTTTATATGAAGGAATCCATTGGTTATAGCTTCAGTACCTTCCTTCATCTATAACACTTGTCCCCTTTAGATGCAATTTCTTCTTTCAAGCTTCAGAGAATTTATCAAACTAGTTTGACCACATGCCTCTTTTTTTTTCCCGGAAAATATCAGCTGTCTCAGGAAGCATAAGGATGACTTGAATGCTTTGTAGAAGATAAATAAATGTGCATGCATTTATGACAAACCCGCTCAGCTGGCAGGTAAAATTACCTCATATTGTATTTAGGTTAAGGAGTTTTTAAAGGATTTTTCTCTTACGAAGATAGATTTTTCTCTGCTTTCTCAGGAGACATTTTAAATCACACTTTTTTCCCTTTTTTTGTAGCTCTCCTTGCAATTCACAGTAGGCCAGCACTGTGAGCATGCATTTCAGAAGGTATATAAGACAGTGTACTACTGGAGTACTGTGGAATGAAAAATACATCCATAAAGTGATTAAGTATTAATCTCTAAAGAAAAAAGGGAAAAGTTCCTGGCATGAATTTTATACTCAGTAACAAGTAATTATTCATTTCTTCAGCTGTAGATGCATAATTTTCCTGGCCACCTTTTTGCTTTGATTCATGATGCAAAGAATCATCGGGAGAGAAAGGTGACCAAAGGTTTTATTCCTCCTGATCCTGAGCTCGTTGTGTTCACAGCCTGTTGTTTTGCACTTTAAAGTATTTCCGACTTACCTTGGTTGTCAGCATGAAGAAACAAATCACCGCTCAGTGATTTGCACAGCATAGCAGCGTTTAGTCAGGGCCCCTCTTCAGTTTGTTAAAGTGGTTAAGCACAGAGTTGTCATCTCTTACAGCAGGAAAGTATCTGTCCCTTTTATTGCTGAAGTGTTTCTCCTTCAGTTTTTCTCAGGCTGCGCTCTGCAAAGCGAGTGTGAATTACGTCTGTGCTCCCTCCAGGTGACTGGGATGGAGCCTAGGTAAGGTGAGGTGGTTTCACCAAGTAACAAAAGTAGTAGTTGTTTAGTGAGCAGTGTGGGCTAATGCTTCATACCTGAAACTGGAGAACTTCGTAAGCTGGAACTGTGACTCCTGGAAACACAGCTCCAGTTCCGCTCTCTGCCCCAGCGCAGGGATCCGTGCGAGAGCTGTGCGTGCTTGGTGGGTGCCTGGTAAGCTCTGAGCTCCGCAGCTCCATGCTGACATGATAAAACAGCATCAGGCTGGCAAGGTTAACAGGTACCAACCAGTGGCTGCTAAGGTTTCTTAGGAGCTCCTGAGGTGTTGTTTGCTTTGGGGACATTTTTGTCAATACTGATAATAATAATGTGCAGTGAATTGCCAGGGCTGGGCACATACCAGATAGAAGAGGACTACTGATATTTGCATGAAGTGCTAATGTTTTTATTGCATTTCTGCTGCTGCTTATGAAGTTGTGAGTTGTTTTTCCACTCTCTGTTCATGTTCAGGAGAGCAATAATTCATTTTTGTAACTCAGGTTTTGATAATCTGCCCGACTGTAGTTGGGCAAGTTCTCAAATTCTCTACTTGAGAGTGGGTTTATAGAGGAGAATGGCCGCTGAGGCTCCTTTCCCCTTTATAAAGTAAAAGCCACTTTTGGCTATTCTAATTTAACCTAATAAAATGGCTACTGATCACTGAAAAGCCTTTTTATTCCTTTTTGTGTTCTACTCATGACATGGTGTGCAAAGTAGTCTCAAAGACAATGGCTCTGAGCTGTTCTTAAGCTGTCTAGATCTGAGTCATAGTTAAGAAGACTTTTCCAGAGAAGAAAATGCATGTCAGTGGTCATTAAAGATTTTCTCAGGGTACCTTAGAATACCCTTTCAGGTGTCTTTTTTAGCAAGGTGTTTTGTTATGATCTCTCTAAGGGCATAATTTTGTCATTTGTGTAGCAAGGGCTATATATGGCCTTGTAAATTTATACTATGATTCCCTTGGTGATATAAAAATAATGATGTAGTCTCAGAATTAACATGGGAAAGGATTTATTAAAACTCTTGGGTGCCTTCAGTTCAGTGTGAGCAGTGTAGTTGACACCAAAGTATGAGTGGTTCTAATGGGTGAATACATCAAATAAACTAAAATGTTGAATAAAGTTATGATATAAACAATATATTCCTCTCTTGGACATAATTTTCAGTTTCCATTATGTCCTGCTGAGCCATCAAAAATATATGAAAGAATCCATAATTGTCACTCATCTTTATGAAATGTCAGAGTCATACACTACATCGACCTCAATCTATGTGCATTAATTCGTGAAGAATTTAATTTGATGAGTTTAAGTCAGAACTGCAGTACAAAATCCTTTCAGTGCAGTTCAATTATTTTGCCAGCATTATATATGTATAACACCATCGTAGTCTAGACGGGATTGTGTCATGATCTGCTCCTAAGACTAAAGATATTGTAAATGTTTTTCTAGATCAAAGAGTGCTGTTTGCTGCGATCTTATTTCTGACTGGCTTTTTTTCCCCCCTGCTTAAAAAAGGGGAAATTACGATTTTAGGAGCAAATATTAGTCTTCAGTTTGTGTAGTTTAGCACATCTTTTATTAGCGAGATAAGGCTTTATTCTTTAAGGGAAAAAAAAAGAAGACAAAAAAGAGGGAAATTAAAATTAAAGAAGCCAGTCTTCTGACATTGTTTGGCTCAGCAAGATCAAACCTTTCAGCTGACTACACAGGTGTCAGTAATTGCTCTGTAGATAGAATTGCCTGTTGCTTAGTAGTACCGGCATTATCGATCAGTTGGTTTTGTCCATGAACTGACAATGATAACCTCAAATAGGATCAAGTTTTTATTAAAGAAATAAAATCAAATTGTGCCTGCCTGTAGGCAAATAATAATGAGTTATATGAACACATAATTATTGCAATAACATTTTTGCAGAGATTTCTTGAAAATCATGGAATGGTTTGGGTTGGAAGGGACCTTAAATATCATCGGGTTCCAACCCCCTGCCATGGGCAGGGGCACCTCACACTACATAAAAGACCAAACCCTCCTGTTTGATTTTTCTGTCATTTGTTACGCAGTTCTCTCCCTCCATTACCTGCACCCGTAATGGGCAAGCCAACGTATTTTTAATGACATTGTGACGGTTGCCACAGAGGTGGGGAGATGGGGGTGGGAAGGGAGATGTGAGTTTCTCTTTGAAAGAGGAGGTATATGAGGGGGTGAATACAAGGATGCATAAGTTACTGCAGCCTCAAGGCAGAAGTAATTTATGCACTGACAGTTTGAGTTTCATGCTATGCTATTTTAAAAAAGCCTTAGAAAGTAACTGCTTCTATTATATTAGTGTATGTGTTGGTTTTAGAGATATTCCACATCGTGGAGACAGTTTGAACACAAACATTTGAAACACGTTCATCACAGTGTGGCAGTTGTCCTGTTTCAGTAAGGAAAAAAACCCAGTGATATGAAAAGGATAGTAGTTTTCCACGTGTTAACATGAATTTGGGTGCCCTGAAGGATTTTTCAGGGCTGTTTCATTGCTTATTTCTCTGGTTTTAGGTATGTTGATGAAAGTGAAAATTGTGGCTTTAGATGATGCATGTATATTGCATTAATGTAGTTATTATTGTAGTTGTCCTCTCTGGAACCATTTTGCTACACTTCTCAAAGAAAGCAACAAAATGGATGTGAATGGCACATATTTAAATAATGACCGTTTTCGTTTGCCTGTTTTCCTTATGCTAGAAATCAGAGAGAAGTCTATCTGCACCCAGCAACCCTAATGTATAAAACCAAACAATGCTTCCCTTTTCTCATGAACCATATAATAATATTTATCCATTAAAGCCCCATTTCCTTGCATGGATGTATTTGGCTTGGCTGTTTGATTATAAATTCCCATTTATATAGCAGTAATTTCCATTAGTTTAACAATTATTGTGCAGCTACACATCTGGAAGCATAAATAAAAACAGTGGCTTCAAAAGTTTGGAGTGCACAGAGTTACACTGAGTTGTCGTTAATAATATATATGAAGCCAAATGTATTAAGTGTAAGCAGCTGTTGGCCATTACAATTTAGATTTAGTTTAGGTAATCTCTGGATTGACCTTCTTCAAAAACCAGCCACAGTAGGCAATGCAAACACATTATTGTCTGTCTTAGAGAGAATTTTAGATGCCAGCTGCATCCTGCATCCTCATAACACTTTATTAGGTCTCCTATGAAAAGTATGGATAAAAAACATAATGGGAGCAATGATGTTATTTGTTCTTAAGTTCTGTTCATTTTGCATAGATATGGTCTTGGTTTATGGGGTATTCATTTGCATTTTTCTGCAGATAGTGTTTTTGTGACTGCAGTGACCTCCCTCTGAGTATAAAGCTGGATTTTGTCAAAATGTTCTTAACATTGAAACTTCTACTGCAGGGAGCTCAGGCTGCTACTGAATGTAACCAAGTTGGTTCAGTTGTGTAAAAATCAGAATATGCCTCAGAGCATCTGAAAGCCATTCATTGCATTTCTTTGAAGTGAAGCAAAGCAGATGTGCACAGGTGAAGATTTGACCTAATATGTTTAAAAATAATTTATTGACAGGTCCATTTGAAACAAAAATTTGCAACACAGAGATAAAAACTTGTACAAAATCGTTATTATAAAAGAAGATGAAAAATTCTCCCATATTTTGATATTCAAATGTGTTCTTTTTTCCAAATCCCAGATAGGTAATTTTTAGGACTTCACATGAATAATGGATTCTATTTAAAATGTTTTCTTAAGAATAATGAGTTCATTGTATCAATAATGAGAAGTTTTATTGTGGGCCACTTTGTAATATTCTGATTGTCATGTTTTATACCCCTCTTGAGGTCAGATGGTAGAAATCCACTTAATTGCTCTGTTTAACCCGCAGTCATTACTGCAGGTGGGGAGGGAATACATTTTTGCTTCCCACTTCTACAGCATCTACCACAATGGGGATTCTTGAGAGCTACTTTAAAAAATAATTGCTGATTATTACACGAGAATGAAGGGAAACGGAGAGGCTTCAGTGGGTATTTTGCTGGAAAATTGAGAATTAGCTTCAGTTTTATAACTTGAGGTGTATTTATATGAGTTAGAGTATGAAGAATAGCAGCCTCGATTGTCATTACAGAGACCAGAGTCCAGGAGCAATAAAAATGGAAAAAGCGTGTCGCAAGGGAAACTAGTTTTCTGTAAACTAGTAAAAATTACGTTCTAATGGTTGTGTGATGTTTCAGGGATTTTTAGGGACATATTTGTTAAAGAAAAGCTGAAAGCTGTGGTATTTCCCCAGTTTTAGTCTTTTTTAAATGACTGTCCTGTACAGCATGTTCCTTTGTGCGGTGCCTTCTCCTCAAGTTACTGTTTGCAGTCTTCTCTCATATCTTGTCCGGGACTTTCTACTTTATTCTGTAATTATATAGCACTAGGTTCTTCAACATAAGTAACAAATGTATATTTTTCTCTCCTGCCTGACAGAATTAAAGCTTAGAAAGGAAATTTTGTTCAGCTTAAGTCAAGTGGAGCCTGAAGGAGTGGGAAATGTTGAGTGAAACAGAAATTACAAAATTCATTTTGGGCCAAGCTAAAAAATGTTAATCTGCCAAAAAATCTGGTCCAGGTTATTTCAAGGCTAACCTTTAGTTTAATCTTTGTTAAGATTTTGAAAGGAAAAGCCATTAACTCTCATTTTGAAAAACATTTTCTTTCGCTTTTGTCAGCCGGAGTTGTAAGTTCACTTTGGCCTACATTGACTTGGGGCGATGGTCCCCTCCCCTCCTAAAGCTCTGTTCTTCCAGTAAGTGTAATGTTAAGTGAAAGAAAAAATGACCAGCTCTATTACTGAATTAATGGAGCTGGAATTGCTCCCTAAATAGTAAGTGAAGTTGTATGCCCCTATGTGACTCATGCAGGGCATCAAAGAACATTTTTAATTTATTTAAGAGTGGCCAATGGCCACACTTTCCCGAAGAAAATCAGCTAGCAATCAACACACTGCTTTTTGCCAAAAAGAAATGTATCAGGACATTATTTTAGCAATCTCCACTTCTCAGTTAAATATTACATTGTATTATTCTGTACAAGGATATAGTTTTACTGAGACTAGAATTATTTATGTACCTACCTTCAATTGTTATTATCCACACTTGGTTTTATTTTATTAATAATTATTTAAACAATAATAGATCACAGTTAAGGCACTGTAAACATGTTATAAATATGTTCCAGTGTTAAATTTGGTCAAAACCAAAATGGATATTTAGTGATGATTTTTTAAATCATTAAATTATGGAATTATTGCCCTTTGGCATTATATAAATTATTTGTCATTCATCAGTCATTTATAGATATTTATAAACATGTCCTAAATAAAAAGCATGAAATTATTATTAATACATTTTGCTGAAACAAAGATAACAGGTTCTGGTTAAAATTGTTCAGGTGAAGAGCAAACTTTTTCATGTTTGTTTTATTTTCTGCTCAGTGTAGTCTTGTCCCTGTGACTTGTGCATTCCGCTGTGTAGTGTTCATCGTGCGTTATCTTTGTAGACTTCTTAAACATTGTTCACTTAAGCAACAAGTTAGCAAAGCGAATAACGACATATTATTTTATTGATGTAAATGAGAGATGCTTTCCCTTTGCCCTAGGTGTTTGCATTTACACTAGGAAAGATTATCAGAAACAGATGTGTGAACCACAGCTATTGTAAGGAGCTGTTTAGGAGCTCACACCGTTGAGTAGGTTCTACCCAGACACAAGAACCATTGGACAAGAAGCAGGCAGGTTTGCTTGCAAGGTGCTTTCCAGACAGTCAGCCTAGTCTCTGCTGGTTTTGTCTCATCTCAGACAGAAGACAAGTAGTGCTGTGGCACCCCAGGAATCAAATGAAGCTGTGGCACATAGTGGCATCTTCCAGTGGTGAGAGTATTTTTGCAGATGGAGTAGGTGAACCTAGAGAAAATCTTGTGTTGAGGCTGTCTTATCTCTTAGCCCAGATGGCATGTGTCATTCATTCTCACAGTTTTTACAAATACTGTGATAAAAATCCCATTAAAGCTGATGAGACCTTTTCCTTTGTCCTATTCAGTTTTCAAAGCAAAAATCTTAACAGGGTAAAGGCTCCAAAATCCATTAAGCTAAGTAACAAAAAATTACCCTGCTGGGAAAGCAAGGGTTTTTGTGCTCCTTATGGAGGATGGAGAAGTTGCTGTTTCTGCCATCAGCTGTGGTCCCGATGATAAAGGACTACTGCATAGTTGGGTTCTAGCAACCAGCTCTCGCCCAGTGTTATAAGAAGTGGCCCCTTCCAGACCTCTGGTCCTTTTACACTAAGTTAAATTGCAAGGTAATCCCAGCTTTTTTCTTCTGTGGTCAGTAGAAACATGTAGTTTAAAAGGCAAGCCTTTATACATAGGAACTGTGTTTTCTAATGGTGTCTGGAAGTGACTTTATGCATGAACTGTGCTTGTTTCACTAATTGGATTGTTGCGTTCAGCTGCTCTGAGTTGCTTTGACAATACCCAGTGGAGCCTCTGCCTTCTGTGGGCAAGGGTACAGCCATGGTGCGTTGGTTTCACTGCAACAGTAGCTCTGTTAAAACCATCACATTGGCTGACCATTCAGTAAAGGTCATTCTGTTTGTGACAGAACAAGCCAGCCAGAAAAGAATCGTGTGGCTTCTGGCCAAAAAAAAAAAAAAAAAGGAGTAAGGGCACCATAGCAATATTTTGTCTTTTAAGATCTCTCTTTTTTTTTTTTTTCCCCTTGGGATTCTTTCCAAAGAAATGAAGTGTATTATCCATGTGACTTTTGGGAGAAAGAACATTTGAAATAACCTTTTAGCAATACATCACTGAGGTCAGTATGTGTATGTTACGTAGGGGTGTTGCAGTTGTATTTACTATGCGGTGTAGAAGGATGCAGCCTGTATATCCAGCAAAGTAAGGAGAAGCTGGCTTCCACCACGTTCCTGGAGAAGTCAATGGGGAGGGATGTCTGGTGTATTAAACTTTTCCATACTGCTTGAATCTCATGTCTGTTGGCCATTAATTGGTCTCTCTGACTTCCTAAAAGATTATAATTTGGATTCAAATATATCCTTTCTCTTCTTTGGCCATTATAAAATCAACTCTTTTAAAAGATTTAAGTTACTCCTGGTATACTGTGAGAGCCACATACTCATTTCTTGTCAACGGACGTGAGTTTCAACTTTGGTAAGTACTGCTGGTAAGAATTAGAGTCCTGGTGGTTGAAGACATCCATCAGAAAGGAGGAGGCTAAGAGAGATACATGGAAGTATGGAAAGCTGGCAAATAGAGCTGGAGGTCTCCGATGGTTTCCAATTTTTTTTATGTATAACAAAATAAAATATTGTTTTGCTTTACCTTTAATAATTTACTGCAGTTGGCCAGTACAAGTTAATTTTTAACTTCAAGAGACAAGCCGTGTTATTGTGTTCAACTATGACACGAGTGGTGCAAAACCAGAATCATCTTGCTGATGTGTGTTTAACCATGTAAGCTGTTCGAGACAACACCTGATGCTGTGCCCTCCACAAAACTCCCGGAGTTGGAGAAGCATTCAGTGATTGGGATTAGATGAATGAATTTCTTACAGCTGTTGAGAGGTTCTGTGGCCATGGCCTCATCTCTGAGCCAAAGAATTATATGAAAAATATTGCAAATTGTTGGCTTTTAAGTTTCTAATGGTGTGGGTCCTTCCTGACATTCAGGTTTGTATGCTTAGAAGTAAACTCAGCATTTCTGTGAACTCTTTTAGGAATAACACATACTAATCTCTTCAGGAATGTGGCTGGAATAGTCACAAGTGATCTCTGAATTCCCACAGTAATTCCACATGGCTTTAGCTGAAGCAGATTTAGGCTAATGTTGATTGCCATTGTTTTAAAACTCTTTGCAGGGAATAGAAAAGAGCAGATCTAGAACATACACAGTTAATTTAGCTCTCTTCCTGCTTCACTCCCAAGGTGTTAGAAGTTCCAGGATGTAAGAGAGAGAATAAAATATTACTACATGTGGAAAGTGAGGTGGTGGTGTTACATGGAAGGATGAGGAACTGGAAAGACGAGTTGTTTCTCTTCTGCTGTTCAGGATAGATAATGGCATAAATCCACTCCTCTCCATAGTCCTTAGTACAGAGGACATCTGGGAGTGTGCTGAAGTTAGGCTGAAGGTCTGAAGTGGTTTATCCTGGAGTACCTGAACCACTAGTGCAACACGTGTTGGGCGGAGGTGTACGTGAGATGCATTTAACTGCATGGCGGTGGGACCATGATCTCAGCCCTTTGTCTTTCAGCATGCTTTTATTTTAAGCCTCCCTCAGTTCCACATTATCCAAGGTGATAGAGGTGAATCTCAATGAGGGAAATAAATGAGCAGAAGCCATGAAGTGTAGCAGGGGAGACAACAGTGTTATTTCTGACAGATAGGAATGAAGACTCCAAGGCTTTCATTACAGGCAGAGACAAAAGGGCTATCCAAAGAATGAGGACTGAGGTGCAGTCTAGACCTTTTAAAACAGGGACAAAACTTTTGCTGCATAAAAAAAGGAAAAAAAAAAAAAAAAGAATAAAAGAAAAGGAGTCAGTGAAGCGATGGGACATGCTCCAAACAGTGAGCAGGAAAATCTGTCATTGAGAGCAAAGACCTCAGTGAAAGCTGTGAAGTGTAGCAGTGCAGTTAGAATGGGATTCTTGACCTCTTGATACGCTATGGTATGCAGTACAGTCATAATAATCTGGTGTTTAAAGAATATGCTTTTTAGATATTGGCGCTTTTTTTTTGCAGAAACAGAATTAACTGAACTTTTTTCCATAAGAAGAAAGATGTTGGCTTGCTATTTCACTGCAGGGGGAGGGTTAGTTAGTGTTGAGTGCAATCAGAGGGGACCAGCTCCCTGGAGTAAGCACAGGCTTTATATTTTGAGCCTAGAACATCTGTACATTAATAATTAGTAAGGTTAGATGGAAATTTTTTATTGAAGTCAACTCCAGTTGCTCACAGGCGTGACCGACCTGGTTTTCCCTTGCTTTTCCTACCTGCACAGAGATAACTACAATGGCAGAAAGTATGAAAATAAAGAAATCTTATTTAGTTTACTTGGAGGGGGAAAAAATAAGAGTAAACAACAAGGGCCACCCAACTGAAGGAGGGCAGTGGTGAAATGAGAACCTGTTGGTTTAAAGTATTGATTTGCACAGAACACTTACAACCTTTACACCAGGGACCTCCCTTGTTCAGTGAAATCTTTCTCTGCCTGAATGACTCCAGCAACGGTAAACTGAGTGACCAGAACTATCAGTGTTTGTGTTTCTAGCTGTGTGTGCCATTCACTGTATATTTTCTCCTTCTGATTAGATAATACTACAATTTTTGCATATTTTATCATTGTAGCTTCCTAACTACGCAATCAGATTTGTGAGGCTTTAGAGTCATGGAAGAGTAGTCATGCATCGGTATAATAAAAAAACAAATAGAATAAAAGAATTATTTTCTTTCACTGACTATTGGATTGAATATTCAAATAGCATATAAACAATTTAAATAATAGTAAACACTTGGCAGCATAATTGGGTGCAAAACCCAACATAATTGGAGTACTGAGGGTGGCTGCTCCCAAGGATGTGTTTGTTACAGCTTCCTAATTTTACAAAACAACTCTGAGAAAACAGTAAGAACAATTTAATTTGAATCTATGAAAACAGGGAGTTTGCAGTTTACATGCAACCTTTTGTAACAGATGCTCTACCACTCTGCGGACTTGGAGAGGAATTTTCTATCCCCCCTTTTCTTCTTTAGGCTAATAATTGATAGTCTGTCTCAGATATGTGTACATCCCATTTAGCCAGGCAGCCCTTATCAGTGCACTTGTTGAACATGTTGCAATGAAATAACTAATTAACGGTGTATTCCGTAGAGAATTCTGTGCCACTTTTTAAGCAGGCCACAGAGTACATGTTCTGAGAAGCACATAACCTATTTTCATAAGTGATTTCCAAAGGCACACAGGACAGGTCTTTCAGAGGTATTTAGGGTTTTGACGTACACACAGTCCCATCATGCAGAGCCCCTCAATGAGATATATGGCCTGGCTGCCATCGAAATTGGTGGAGTGCGGGTACCCCACCTGCTGAGATTCTTCAGCGTCTGCATCTTAATTGCCTCTGAAAACCTGCTCCTACCATGCTACCCAGGTCATGTTTGAAAATGAAATACGGTTACCTGTGAAAATTTTGCGTATGCTGCACTGTGAAGTGAGCTCGTTTTGAGAGGATCATAGGCAAAAGTATTGGTTGTTTCAAATACTCCTTTTTTTACCATTTCTAGATTGTTTAACAGAATCTTTACCATTTGCCATGTGCACATGCAAGAAGAAGATTTTTTTAAAAATGCTTATTGATAATATAAAGCTAAGAAACATAGTTTTACGTGTTCTGTTGTTTTGCTATATAGTCATGGATATATGTGGGTGTAGAGTCCAGCAGCAGCTAACGAAGACATAGTGGTCAGTAGTTCTTGAAGGATGCGTGACCTTTGATTGATAACGTTCCATGTTTATGGTGATCTACACTTCCATCATGCCAATTTGGGGACATATTTGGAGGGTATATGCCTGTCTGTCAGGAGGTCCTTTATATGCAGGACCAGTTTTTGCCCAAGGTGGTCAAGTATGGTAAGGGTGAGCCTCTGCTGAAATTGCCTTTGATGTCATGTAGGGTATTCCCTGAGTCCAGATTCTCTGTGGAGCCCATCATATTGCTATTTCTAAACCACCAGTGTGGTAAGGGTGAGCCTCTGCTGAAATTGTCTTTGATGTCATATAGGGTGTTCCCTGAGTCCAGATTCTCTGTGGAGTCCATCATATTGCTATTTCTAAACCACCAGTTATCAGAGCAGTAAATTAGACAAACTCTGCCCATATCTAGGTGATGTTACTTTTTTTTTTGTGTTGTGCCTTCCTGTGCACATTCCATTTGTGGAACATAAAAATGAATGGAATGGATGGGATGGCACCACCAGGGGGTAAAAAAATCCAGTCCATGGGAAAAATGTCCTGGAAGGGAGAGTGCTGTAGTCACAAACTATCTTGGATGCTATAGCAAAGTCTGAATCTGAAGCCCAGCCCTTGCTGATGTGTGGAGCCATCTCCAAGAACGCCCTCCCTCTCCTTCCTTCCTCACCTGAGCACCTTGTCCCTTGGAGAAATGAAGCCAGAGCTAAGCTTTTGAATCACATTCCTGTCTCTACTTAGCAAATATTTATGCTGAAATGTTTGCACATTTCTGTATAATCCAGCCTAATATTTCATCAGAGCTGCCTTCCTGAGCTAAATCAGGAATAGCATGTTCAGTAGCTGACCACAGATGCTTAAATCTGGGGGGTTTTTTGCCCATCTAACGTTACTGGCTAGAACCCCTGCATTTAGAAATTGCAAAATACAAAGCAGCAGCCAAAACACGTTCTGTGTATTAGCAGAGAAGGGATAGCTAGTGCTAAAATTCTTAATGATTTTTAATACAATGAAAGAGATCTCTGATATTCAAATGGGATTAAAAGATTGAATAATAAAAGCAAGGCATTGTTTCCCTTTTAGTCTCTTTCTTCAGTAGCAGGTAAAGACCCAGGGATTTCCTGACTGGCAATGGGTAGTCTCTACTCTGTAGGTTACGTGAGCCTGTTGTGTGTCACCACCCTGCAGAATAAACCAGGTCTTTTTGATACACAGAACATCACGGTGCAAGAAGTGATGATGTTGGGTCACTGATGCACAGCACTGAACCACTACGTCCTCATTCTGCCACCTCACCTGTGTGAGATGTTTGGAAAGGTGACTTGTTACCCCCAGGCTTTATGCTGGGTCAGATATTGTCTATTGGTGACGTGCTGGTTCTCTGCTAACTTTGTGAATTGCCATCTGGTGGCCTCACAAAGGCAAGAATCAGGATAAAGGTTCGATGATATGTTCAGCGCTCTGCTCAATGTGATAGAGTTCTTGCATGTTCCAAGCCCAGTTCAGACCAAATCTGTATTGCCAAGTGGTCTAGGAGGTATACAGACCTGTTTTGAATTAATACGAGACCTTGTAATTAATTAATACATCATTGTTATGAGATAAGTGCTTGTACTGAAAAAATAGAGGTAATGGTGCTATGTAAAAGCTCCTTGTTTGCATTGGCAAAAAAAAGGGCAGAAATAACCAGCTGAGTGACTAAAAAAAACACACATGCGGACTGTGAGTATGGATCCATAAATTATCATTTATATTATCATAAAAACTCATTTAAATTTCAGAATATTTTAAAAATCAGTACTCACCCTTTGATTGCTGTATTTTTTTTAGTGTTCAGAATAAATAAAAGGAAATTAACTTACGGGTTGAGACATGAGACACATTCCAGCTGCAAGGGCAATTAAAATGCTGGATACCAAAGGGTGAGATGTTGATGAAGAGAGACTTTGAAAGGCTGATAGCATCTGTTAATGAAAATTCTCAGAGGCAGAAGATTTGTTTGCTCAGGTAGTTTGAGAAGCAGAAAGCGTAGATAAAGGTTAGGGAGAGGAATAAATATTTTTCCAACATGATTGACTGAAGGTCAGATGGAAGGAATAATTTTACTATGTTTGAGGACAATTCAGCTAACACAATTTTTTTCCAAGACATTCATCTGATGTGAATACAGGGTTTTTTTCTGATGAATATGTATTTCAATTCATCATCTGATTACCATAATCTCCTGTGATTGTTTCTTCAAAGGAATAATATTTATCGTTTTTTTAGACTCAGCAGTTCCAGGCATGTTTTTAAGAGAAGGCAGTCAGCAATACTCTCGTATGCTCATGCTAAAAACCCTGTGAATATCATGGCAAAGCATGAACTTGTGTTATCAATAATTTCAAGTTTGCAGCATAGGCTGAAATTACATTTTTAGCTCTTTAGATGAATGTAGTGATATATGAGGCCAAGTTTTAGCTACTTTCAAAATCCTCTGCTGTTGATAAGTGGATAAGTTTCCTTTTTTCCAGAACATTTATTGCCTATAACAAAATAAATGCATGAATACTCTCTTTTGGCTAAAAAAGTTATTTAAGCTTAAAAAAGAGTTCATTTTTATTTCCTTTCTCAGAAGATAATTCCACACAATGCTTTGGTTTTTAACTCTTATTTGTAATTGCGTCACAATTGTGCACCTTTACCCAAAATAATAAATAATGCTTTCTATCAGTATCCCAGTTCACTGGGGGCTAGGCAGCTATTCAATTTACTCTAGCAAATAAGTTATGAGGAAAATGTGTTCTGAGATACAGTACTGGCATTTTCGCTATATCATTTCAGTGGCTAGTGTGTTTGTAGGGAGTATAGGAATCTTTAGATGTATATAACTGTGTTACAGCTTGAAATAAGAATAAATCTAGATATGAATCAGGAGAACCTGAATTTGAAAATTGTCTCTGTTACTAATTCTCTGTATGAAGAACAAATAATTTTTTTATTCTATGTCAAATTTATTATTTGCCTGTTTCCTATGGGAAAGTTGACAATAAACCTGTTAATTTGCAGTGCTCTGAGTGTTATTTAGCATTGTTGTTAACATTGTTGATGTTCTTGTAAGAATTTTCTGAAAACTGGGTGACACAAAAACATCTTTGCGTTAAGCGTAGACCACTCTGTGGGAGGTGGAGGCGCAGGTGTGATGTACTTCTGAAACAATGAAGCTGGGCTAAAATGTGTCATTAAGGCAGAGCTATTATCAGGAGTTTTTCAGGCTCTTTAAGAGAGGAAGGAAATCCAAGTAGCCCTATCAATGGCAGTGGGAAGGCCAGCGTTAGCTGTATATACAGGAGCAGACCTTTTGGGTCTGAAATACAGGCAGTGTTCATTGTGTTGCCTCGCTCAGACCAGCCACAGCCAAGCCCTGAGAAACGTGTTCAACCCCTTGGCTCATCACGGTGAAGCAGCACACTTGCATTATTTTTCAGGTGGCTTTTAATTTTCTTTTTTTCTCCAAATCACATGATAGACCAAATATATCTCCTCGAAGTCCGTATTGTCGACAAAAGATGAGTTGAATTCGCCGTGTCTTGCAACATCTGCGCATGCTCTGATTTTGGTTTTTGTAAGCTTTCCCTTTGAGAACTGGCTTCCCATGGAATGTGCTGCAGTTGTTTTGCAGAAAGTTAGATTTTCTTTTCCAGCCTGATAATTGGTAACTCTGTGATTCCTAATTAGAATCTTTTTGCTGAGAAAAATATGTAAACACAATTAGATATGTATTTTTAACATGCAGTAATTAGCCTCATCAGTTGAGTGCTAGTCAACACATTGGGATTTTTTTGTTCTCCTTTAGTTTCTCAATTGTAGGTAAAAGTTGAGTGACACCTACATGATGATGCCTTCTGCAATATCATGTCTGTATTTCCTTCCATTGATTTCCATGCATGTTGCAAACAAAGAAAAATTACACATCATATCTCTCTCAACTATAAAGAGAACCTGAGACTGTCATCCAAATGTGCCTGAAGTTAAGGACAGACTAAGCCCAAAGCATCTCTCTTACATCTCACTATGGTCGGCTTGGTGGCATCTGACATCAAGAGGATTAGGGCTGAGATATTTTCTATCCGTGGTGGCTAGATCTGGCTTCTTTAGTTACCAATGCACAGGAGTAATGAAAAAACCCAGCTTTGATGGCCTGAAAGAAGTGGTTGGTAATATCTGTGTATCTTGGTTTCTTTTTTTACCCAAAGAAACTTCTCTTCTGTTATATCATTCAAAGGCTTTTCAGCTGAAGGCTGCTCTGTTGCAAGCAGCAGAGCTCCGTGTAGACTCGTTCTAGCTCGTGCCATACAAGAGGCAGTAAGAGAGGCTGCAAAACAGTGTGGTCGTGGGATAGAAATGTTCAAAGGTGAGTAGAAGGGAAAGAAGCCACTACAGAAGGCTGCATCTGGGCAAGGCTCTGATGCTATACTGAGGTTATGGTGTTAGCTTCCCCCCATACCAGTAGGGTGCATGAGTGCACTCAGCAAATGGTTTATTTTGAATTTGCTAATGTCACTTGGAGTCTGTCCTTGCTGGAGAAAATTTGGGGCACTCGGGGAAATCGGTAAAAAAATGGACTCCCCAGATTTGTGTCCCACTGTGTGTGTGACAGTGCTGTGCTGACTGTGTGGTTGTAGGGTTTTGGCTCTGCTGGGCAGACACAAAGCCCTGGACACAGTGTAGAGCTTGACAGATGAAATCTCCCTTTGTACTTAAGCAGTTTAGTTATTTTTTTATTCAGATCTCCTAAAGTTAATTATTTTTAATGCTAATGTAGTTTTACAATTTTTCCATTTGCGTGTAAAAAAAAGTTTTCTTTTTGGGAGAGCTCTCCACTACCCCTAGGCCCCTGTCTCCCAGATCTCAGCATCCTCTGGCCACAGAACGCCCTCACCTCTACCTCTGTCAGTTTTCCAATAGCATCAGTATCAAGAGTTCTTAGTATAAGTACACAGAGGATACCCTACAGCCCATGCCCACTGGGCAGCACAATGTTCTTCACCTGCTGTCATCTCTTAAAATACATTATTCCTTTCTCTGCTTTTCTGTGCTAGTTCTTCTGCCTTCTTTGCACAATTGTTTACCTGTTATATTTTCCTCAAGCAGAACATACTCTGGTTTTAAAGTGTTCCCATCTCATCTATTTTCTGTTACCATCTGGATCCAGAAACTGTAGTTGCTCAATTATTATTCCCTTGGAAATATTTAAATAAAGATTTGCATAGCAAAGCTAAAACTAGAACACAGCTCTTTTGATAAACTTTAGATCATATTACTGCATTGAGGTACACCTATACACAAGGAGACTTGCCAACATTATTGTGAAAGTCGTATGTAAAAGTACCCTTATGGAGGTGACAGCATTGCTTACGGCATCTCTGTGTCTGCCCTTGGTTATTGTACTCTTTGGTCCCTTACTACATTACTCTCATTTTACACTCACACAGCTTCATTCAAAAACACTGACTTAAAACTTGAGTAAAATGAGGGATGAGTTAGATGCAAGGATGTCACAAAAGAACAGATCAAGGTGAAATGCATTCGGAATGAGCCATAAAAAAAAAAAAAAAAAAAAAAAAAAAAAAGAGGCTTTTACTTGCATTCAGCAGATCTGAATTCCTGCATGTTTAACTGTGTCCAGGCTCAAGCAAATGAGGACCAGATGGTTCCTGTATATTCTCCTTTAGAGCCAGGCAAGTTCACATTCACATAACCAAGCTGACATACCTATATAGATTTCTCTGTTTATGGATGGCAGGTTGCAATAATGTAATGTACGTATAGGGGAGGCCAGAGGTTTACTGAATAGAAAAAGCAAAAGGAAAAAAATAACGTTAGAGTGGGTTTGCTACATGGTCTGGAAAGTTGTTTGCTACCACAACAGCGGAGTGTAACACTTTACATGCTGGTTACCAGATAGAAGTGATCAGGTCAAAAGCAGATGGAATGCAGTTGTTCTACTTTTATTTAATAATTTGAACTTATCTGCATTAGACTGAAGGAGCACTCCAGTGTAGTAGTCATTTGCTGCGTCTCTTACTGGTGACTGATTCAGTAGCTTGTTACTTGCTTCTTCCCCTACTATAAAATTGTTAAGCAGACATAGGTTGTGCAAAGCACACTTGCCAACTGATGTGTTTGGATTTTGAATGATGGGATATGGTTTGGGTTGGCTAGTTGTTTTTTACTCACGCCTAACATGGTGATCTGTTTGCTTTTAAATTAGTGCTAGGCTCAGCACCAAACACACAGAATATCCAAGTATATCCCAATTTACAGAGCTCTGGTACGCTTGAAGCATAAGCTGGCATTGTAGAATTTGTATTTGTCTTGGGGAAGCACTTGCCTTGGTGACCTCCTTTCTGGTGAGTTCATTGTGCCCTTGTCAGACACAACTCCACACTTAAATCCCTGAAGTTCACTCACAGGCTAGAACCTTATTTCTTCATATCGTATCCCAGATACGTAGTTCAAAACACAAGGATTCAGAGCTGATGTTCATTCAGCTGACACAAACACACTGCATGCCAGGAAAATATACCCCTCAAAGATCCTTGGTACTCAGCAAGGCAAAACAAAGAGGGAGTGCAAGCAAATGCTCTTCATATCTAGCAGGAGGATAAAGTCCCAGATCTTATCAGGAACATTCAGGAAAAGAGTGATTTATGTAAGTGGATAATTTTTTTTCGGTAAGTACTTTGGTGCCGGCTGTGAGGGCTCACATTACCCTACAGATGTGCCGGTGTGGTCATTTACTCATGACACATCAGTGACTGCTGTTATTTAGAGTAAGTTCATTGATGTCGTACATAGAATTGCGTCTGGCGGAGCAAACTGCTCAGGTGAATTTTGATTACGTGGATGCAGGAGAAGTTTCATGACCTTTCATAGCTGCAAACGAGTGAAATGTCCTCTTCACCTGTGTTAGCAGGGTCAGCTGAGAGATGCCTGTATCAAAGGGATGATCTGAAAGACTGAGATACAGGGTTTGCTTCCCTGGCAGAGGTGCGAAGATACTGGGTGAATTTGTGTCGTAGTCCAGCTGCAGGGAGGACTGCCTAGAATGTAATTCTCTCCAAGTTGTTTAAAGCACAGAGATAGCATTGCAACAAATATTATTTTCCCTGCTTTGAGGAAAATTTCTGTTTAATATGTTCTCTCTTTGCAACCTTCAGTCAGCACAACTTGCTTCAGCTCACTGAGTACTAAGCTGGGCACTGGGTTTGTTCTAGTTTTATTACAGTAGTTGTCTCCAGCCCAATCATTTTACAGACTGTTTAGATGAGGGTTAGCTCTTTTAAATCATCACAATTTTAAGAATAAGCCAGACAATGGCATATCTGAATATTAAGGCCAGGATTGCCTGAGCTTTTAGTAGATGCAGATCTGTCGTGGGTTAAAGTTA
>NW_010135302.1:0-20220 GCF_000699245.1 Pterocles gutturalis
CCTGGGGGCCCGAAGGGAGGTATCGCCAGCGGGATGTGTGTGGGGACGGGTGTGAGCAGCCCCTGGACTCCCAGCGGGCTCCTGGTCGCTTGGGCTTCCCTCAGCTTCTGCCCCGAGGGCCTGTGGCTCCCTGCAGTGTCTCCCTGTTCTGTGTTTTGTGGAGTTGGGAGACTTTATGAGTAAAATTAACGTGCATTTATATTAAACTCTGCAATTTTCTCCTTCATTCTTTTGTAACTTTTATTTTTTCCAGCTGTTTTCATCTCAAATTCATCACATCGCAGTTAGGAAAGTTTGTGTCTTGTTCATGAGGCAACACCAGCATAAGTTTGACTCTGTAAGTAATGTGCGAGGCAGCTTTGCACGCGTAGTTAGGAGGTAAGGTGGGAGGGGGTGGGTGGTTTAGCCATAAACACATCCCCTGAAAGCATGCCATGATTTGCCAGGCTTGGTGCACTAAGAGGAGATAAATGGTAGGGTGATGGCTTACTTACCTTATTGGAGTTGCAATCACACAAGTTTTATTTGACTTTGTATTTCTGAAATTCCTGAAATATACATATTCTCTGTGGAGCAACTATTGCCGAACTTAGTAGGTAGGAAATACGTGGAGTTTTGGATAAGAAATGAACATTAAAAGATGGTGAAGAAGTCCACAGTGTGTTTAATCGTTGCATAAAGTCTTGGTTGGTTGGTTTTGTGTGTGGTGGGTTGTGTGGGCGAGGTGTGGTTTTGTGTAGCATTTCGTGTGGCATTGGGATGTTTGCGGGGGGAGGGGGGTGTGTTTGGGTTTATTTGGTGTGTTTTTTGGTAGTCTCCCCCCACCTCACCCCTCCCTTCCCCCCGTAATTACAGTTAAGTGTTTAACCTAATCTAGGAGGGAGGTGAGTAACTGAGTATTGCTTAGTCTCATGCTCTTAATTTTTTTATGATCTCTTGGTATTTCCACATTGGTACCCCAAATCATTCCCATGCTCTAAGGCAGGGAAGGGCTGAAGTCTACCTCCAGTCAGACCACAGCCCTTCAGAACCCAAAAAGGATAGGAATTGGCAGACTAGTCCCAAATTTGGTGTCTGTCCCCCAGCTCCTGCCCTGCCTCCTCCCATTCAGCAGGTAGTAATGTATGGTATAGTGTGCAAGTTTAACTTTGCTTTCCAACTGGCTAAGTTTTTCTTCTTTGTTTTGCTGAAAGTATGTGGAAGGATCATTTGAGAAATACCTTGAACGAATAGGAGATCCAAAGGTAAGACTGATCTGATACTTCTCAAGAGGTTAAAATTTGAGGAGACTAGAACAAGAAAGTAATTAAGTGATGTTTTAAAAGTGTGGTGGATTGGGTTTTTTTAGCTAGACTCCAATCCTGGGACCTCATTTGCAGAGGTAATATTATGGGTTTGTATTGAATATTCACATGTATTAAGCAATATCAGTTTTAGTGGGCAACTTGTGTTGGTGCAAAGGAGCAATCTGTGCAGACTGGACAGTAAAGCTGAGGACTCTTGTGGGCCTAATTCATAATTGCAATTCTTCTTTAAGAAGGAGAAAGCAAAATATTTGTAGTGTACCTCACAGCAAATGTTTATCAGGCTTTGTAATCCATTGCTTCTTCCTTTACCCCCACGTTTGAATATTAAAGTTCAAACTTATATTTCTTTAGACTTTAACCAATAAATGTGGTAAATGCAGCAGTCCTGAAACAAGTGTAGTGTTTTTAATTAAAAAGAAAGTGTCTTGAGTGATGTGTTTAAGAGTTGCTGCAGAACTAGTGCCATCTTACTCCACTTGGTAATCACAGCCATCCCATGTTGCAGACTTTTTTCTTCTTCCCCCTGGACATCCTAATAGCTCAACTCTGAATGCATTGATTGTTTAACAAAGTGATGGGTTTGGTTAGGAGCTGGAATAGAGTTTTCCGTATTGGACATGTCTCTGCTATCTCATATGATCTCATAATCTTGCTTAGGAAAGTGCTGGCCAGCTGGAGATGAGCGCTTTATCAGTGATGTACAAGTAAGTGTCTCCTTAAGTTTCACTTTGGGCTTGATGGTGTTTGGGTTCTGGCCTCAGAACCTTTTATTTGTTTGTCACTGAGGTACTAATGTGTGAAACGTGGTGAGAACTGCTACCCTAATTAAACTAACATGCAAATGGGTGCTGTCACAGCCCTTGTTATAATTCTGTGGGTTAAGGGGAGGGTCACTTTCCAGCAATGTTTATTTGTTATCTTTTTGCTAATGTTAAACTCTGAAGTCAAGTGTTTCCTTCTAGTGGCTGAAGGATGGAAAACCGGGAAAAAAACAAGGAGCTGTGTGTAGTGGAAACACTGTCTGGTGGTTATGAGCATGAATAAAACTCATGTAGGTGTTCTTGAAAGCTCCAGTAGTGAGGAGTACTTGCCCTACTTGGTGTGTAAACCCAGATATTTACTGCAAAGGTAACATGAGCCCGTGCAGGTGCTGCTGTCTTGCTAAAAATGTTGCTATCCTGTAACAAGCAGTCCGGCTCTCCTGCGGTAATCGGAAGAACCCTCCCTTTGGAGGCTCGTAGTGTTCCAGTACTAAAGGAACGAACTGACGTTCTACAAGAGTTCCTAGTTCCCCATACTGTGGCTCTAATCCTTTTGCAGGGTGACTAAATCACTTAATGTCTCTGTGCCTGAGCACCTTGCCATAAGCATACATACTTGACATAATCTGTGAACAAATATAATGGTCTTTCCCAGATAATTTTTTTTTCCTAATTTTTTTCTCCTAAGATGGGGGGTGGTGTTTGTTCATCTAGCTCTTGCTGTATGGTAGCATTCATTTATCAGGAAAAGTATTCTACTTGATTTTTCTATGAATCAATACCAGATTCTCTTAAACAGCTCCCTGCAAACTTCTTCATAATGTAGTTCTACTAAAAGTGTGCTCTTTCAAGTCTTGTTTTTTCTCTGCTTACCTAGGCGAGACTTTATTCTATACCGGTACCCTGGAAAGCCACCTGCTTATGCTACAGATAATGGCTTTGAAGACAAGGTGAGGAGAAGTGAGGCAATTTCCTACCCCTGCACCTGAATCCTAGTTATCTCCAGTCCTGCTTAGTTGTGAAAACTTGCCACTGGAATTGAGCTCTTTAATTCCAGTGCTCTTGCATACCTGAACAAAACCCCAAAGCTGACTTCAGCTCATGGAAAAAAGCCCTGTATTTGCACAGCAGTTAATTAAATTTTAGTAGCTTTGCTTCCCATCTGAGGTATGGATTGTGTGCTGTCCCCCTGCCAGTCTTTTTTGTTACTCTAGGTCATTACTGGAAAGAAGTTCAATTTTGGCAGGAAGAGGTAGAATCACAATTCCAGAATATTCTTTCATGTTTATGAAATATCTTTGGGTAAAAATGCTTCCTAGTGGGAATTTGACTGATCTGACAGGGTAGGATGAAATATCTGGATTGAATTGAAGAGCAGAACAAAATACATGTATCATATTGTGAAGAGAAGGTGTTCTCCCCCAATCCCAGTACCTCTTTTCCTGAAGTCAGATGAGGTGTGCAGTTATTCTTCCTGAAAAGGGGAAGTTGATGGGAATGGATTAATCTAACAAACTGATTAATTTCTATGACATACAAATTGAGCCCAGTTAAGAGTGGGAGCTAATGGAACAGCTTAACTACACAAGAACTAGTGCTAGGGGCAAAAAGGAGCAACATAAAGGAGGAATACTCTGTTACCTCACCTCTGACCCTGCTTGTTTTTTTCTGCAGTCGTGTAGATGTGCCTACACAATTATGTGGATAGCTCAGACATGATGCCAGTGAAGTTGCTGCGGTATGGATTTCAGTGTGGGCTATTATATTTGCCAAAGTGGCTAGTCTGCTCTGAAATCTGTGCTGCTCCAGCTGTTCTTCCCTGGTGGTTAGTATGACTGTCTTTGTTTACATGCACTTCTTTCTTTTTCTGTGTCGTTCCGTGTGTTGCTTAATCTAATTCCAAAATGAGCGAACTTCAAAAATCAAGCAGTACGGTCTAAATGTGTGTTTGTCCGTGAAGGCTTTGCCACCAGAGCTCTCATTAAGTGTTGGCAGCTGTCTGTCATTAGTCTGCATGTACAGGCAGCAGCTCTTTCTGGTGTTGCTTATGCTTGCCATGAGATGGGAGCTTGTCTTGGCAGAAGATGTAGTGCGGGCTGAACAGAGAGCCCTGGCATCCCAGCTGCTGCTGGTTCACTGTGAAGCATCCTCACTGGCAACCTGATGACAGCTGCCTAAGGGCTTCTGCCAGTTGCAGTTGGCTGCAGTCTCATGGCAAGATGGGGTTTGATGGTATATCTTTACTCGGTGTATCAATGTGTATGTTGCAGAAAGCATGCATCTTTTCAGAAGGCAGCAGAATATGGCTTATTAAAAGCAAGGCTTTGTTGGGGGCTAGAGTAGTAGGTGCTCTTCTAGTCCCTCAGGCAGGGAAGGGTGAAATGTGCCTGTGGTATTTGGACAGTGTATCTCAGGGGTACTGCTTTTAATGGCTTGTGTTTATTTTACCTCTTGAGGAATTGGTGGTTTCAGAGGTAAGCTGGAAATAAAGACTTGTTTCATGTTTAATACAGTATGATGTACAAATTGACACTTTTCTGCGTATAATGGACAAACTTATTTAGAGACTTTAGGATTCAGTTTCAAGCTGATTCTACAGCATTTTCATGTTTATATTGAGAATATTTTTTGTTTGAGTGGTGTTGACTGTAGAGTGAAAGAATAATGTGGTCTTGAGCTAAGATATCAAATAGAAAGAGTTAGGTTGTACATCATTCCAGCCTTAAAGCCTTTTTTTCTTAATTTTCCCAGATTTTACTGTGTTGTTCCGGCAACTGCCATTATGACTCCGTGTATACAAAGCAATTCCAGGAAAATGCTGCTGTTTGCCAGGGTAAACTGGAAATAATTTTTCTGTGAAAGAAAATTATGTATTTTCATGTGTTTATAGGCAGTGTTTGGTTTGGTTTTCAGGGGTGGGAGGAGAGAAATGGAAGCTCATTTGTTTTATATGAATATATACACACACTCATTATTCTATCTATTAAGTGGGGTATTGGACAAAATGAAGTCCCTTCTTCCCACCTGCATTATTTTATGATCATTTCCTTAAATGAATTTATTATAACAAGTGCCTTGTAACAGTAGATGATACTGAAGATATGCTTACCTTGAAAATTGCAGCAGTTCTTACGGATCTGGTATTATCTTAATTTGGTTTGAGCTTTGTGTTGATTTGTTCAGCTGTATTATATGAGATCCTGTACAAAGATGTGTTTGGCATGGATGAGGAAGAATTAAGGTCTGCGGTTGAGGTATTTCGAAGTGGATCCAAGAAGAACAGAAACAGTGGCTCTATAGGAAGTGAGGATGCAAACTTTGATTGTCTTCATGAAAAAGTATCCAGAAATCCACCAGAAAAGAGGTAGTATTTTGGGAAGGGGATGTGGTAAAAGGGAAGATAAAAAAAACCCAAAAAACCAAAACCTTGCAAAGGGCAACTTTTTTCCAGGTTTCTTTGAATGTTCATGTGGTATTAACTACTTTTCCAATGCCATGGCATCAGTACAATGCAGTATATTGTGGAAGAGGGTGTACTTTCCTTGGAGCTGGGAAGTGTCATGTAATTGAACATCCTCTGCTGTTGGCTATGTTATGGTTGTGTGTTCCTCTGTAAAATTACAGCTTATTTGTAAATAAAATTGTTCCTTATGCATGTTTAGTGAGAAACCGTAATTACTCTTTTAAACCTTTATAACTTGAGGCAATAGTGTATTGAGAAAATGAGCTCTGCTTTTTTTTTTCTTGTTTGTTCTTTTTTAATGGCATCGTACCCCAAATAGACCAATAAATGGTGGCATTATTCAAGTCTGTTGGATCACTGGGGATGAGGGGAACAGACAGAATGTACCTATAGAAACCCTCATGTCCTGTGTTGTTCAAGTCACTAGAAATGCTTGAGTGATGCCTCTGACCGTTCCTGAATGCTTGCAGGTGACATGGGTTTGGTAGGAATTAGAACAGAGTGCTTGTTGTACTTGACAGTGCAAGAGTTTCATCGGTCAGTGGGATCTTCATCCTTTCCTAGTTCAAGTGGTAGCCCTTGTTTCGGGGGTGGGTGTTGGAACAAGTGAAGGTCATGTTCTTGAAGCTAGGAGAAGGGCTGTCCTGTACTTCCATCACAGTCATGGCTTGTCTTTAAGGCAAAACCTACCACTTGGTGGCACCATGGTGCTTTTCCAGATTGTATGAACAGTTGGTTGATTTTAATCCTGGTTAGAAATTGTGCATTCTGTCTTTTGTAATATTATTTTCAATTACTTAGAGTGGACAACTGGGAAGGCAATGATACTGGCAATCCACAGGAAGATAAGTTCAAACAAGGCATTGGAGAAGAAAAGGTTTGTCAGTTAGGGAAGAATTCCTTACGGTGTTGGTTTTGTTGTTTTATGATGTTACCCTTGTTAGGGCTAAACCTTCTTTTCTGCTTTTTAAAAAAATTACTTTTTGGAAAGTGGGTGGCTTATTTCTTCTATCTCGTTGTCTTTTTGTTTTGCCCTTGAGTTTCTGTTAAGTTGGATAAGCTTTTTTCCTTTCTGAAATTCTCTCGTTCTTCTCTAGCTAATTTTTTTTCCCTCCCAAAGATGGAGCAGATGTTTCCTGGTCTTCTGTTTGTTTTTCCCAGAAATGGTTTAAATCGGTTCACTTTTGTTTTGAACACAGTATGAATCACTTAGAACAGTTTTAGAAACTCTATAGCAACTTGTTTTCAGATATAAAAACTTAAATTCCTAACAACTTTTGAAGCCATGGCTTCATTGGTCTGGTTGGCTTCCTTCTGTGTTTGGCTTTTTTTTTTTTAACCTAAAGAATGTGCCAAATGTTACTCTTGAGCCTGTTTCTAGCCTTTCCAAAGTCTGTTTGCTCAGCTTCTGAATGCCTGAATGGGTTTTCATATTCTTGAGCTTTAGTTTTTAGGCAAATATGGTGGAAGTAAAAATTTTTGAAAATACTGTGTAGTGTGTGTACATCTTAAAATGGTCCACAGATGCTGGCAGGATAGAGACTATGCTGAACACCTTAAATGCACTTGTTAATGCTCCTTTTCAATTCTGTTTTTAGCCTCCAGAAAATCCATCAAAGATGCCTGTTCCTTATAAAGTGCTAAAGGCACTGGACCCTGAGATCTATCGAAATGTGGAGTTTGATGTTTGGCTGGACAGCAGAAAAGGTATATTTAAGAAGGGAAAAACAAACCACTCTTTCTGTACGAGGCTCAGTGTTAAATTGATGAATGAGGCCTATGTCACCTGTATTGTCACAGCTGGAATGTGAAGGATACTGGTTAACCTTGCAGATACTTGTAGGTAGTAGATCTTGGTAGGAGCTAGTTTCTTGGCTTCATTTCAAAGTAGAAATGCATGGCTTCTGACACTGTATAATGGTGATAAAGTTGCTAAAAATCTGACCTCTACTACTTACTGGCCATGGTATAGGAAGTATGAGGACACAAAGCAGAGTACAGAACTCTGTGTTACCATTCTGTTGTATTGGAAATAATTCACATTTGAGTGGTTTTTTTTGTTGCAGCATATGTGCAACAACTCCTGCTTTTTAAAGCATGATTTTGGCTTCAGAGTAGTATAATAATAAAGATCTCAAATTTAGCATTGAGATCTGTCAAATGAGATTGGTTTTCTCTTGCTTTCCAACTTTCTTGGGCTTGAATGTTCTGGAGAAACTAAATTGTCTTCATGGCTTGGGATAGGTTGGTGCTTTTTGGCACATGCTATGGCTGATCTGTAATGCAAGAAGTTACCAAGAAAGATTTGGAGTCTGACCCAAAGTGCTTTGTATACTGAAGAACTCCAGCATTTTACAACCGCATAAGCAATGAGGGTCATTAAAATTCTTGGAACAGAGTATAGTAACTGATTATCCATGTAGAGTAGTGATGTACAGAGAATCCAGGCAAGGAATGGAGAAAAACCTGCTGCAATCTAGCAGCAAGGAGACTTTAGGCAATGTTATTTTTTCCTGGATAACATGGAATTTTTGCCAGGTGCTACCAGTACTCTGGCAAGACGAGACATGTCCAACATTTTTAATTAATGAATGGTATTAAATGCAGGATTAACTTGGTGCCATCACAAAAGACACTGTAGTATGGAAGCAGTAGTGCTGCATATTGCGTTATCTGGATATTATTGATCGCCTGGTTATGGTCTGTTAGAAGAACATCTACAGTCACCTCGCCGTTGCTATGGGGAATGTTCAGATATGCATAGGAAATATTTAACTCAGTTGGCCTATAATTTGTAATTGGATGCTGTCCTGAAGTGCTTGTAGGATACATGAAGAAAGAACAGTAGTTTAAAGGCTTTTTCCTTTTTATTTATTTATTCATTTGTTTTTAGAGCTTCAAAAAACTGACTACATGGTGTTTGCTGGGAGACAGTACTATTTAGGAGACAAGTGTCAGGTTAGTACTCAAAGGAGACTCAGTTATGATAAACTATTAAAGCTGCTTTAAATGGAGTATGGTAAGCCATAAAATCCTTTGACTTTGTAGAATATTCCAAGGCTTTTCTCATTCTCTTCCTTGCTGCTATTAATCTGACTTTCTTTTTAACTTAATTTCTTTCTAAAAATCTACCTGTAAACATTGGGTAGCATGAAGGAAAAGCTGCTTGGAAATTCATTGTGAACCAGTGATACACGTTCTGTGACCATGGAAGTTCCAGACAGTTCAAAATGCGCAGGGTGTGCATTGAGGTAGTTGTCTATTAGATTTTCGCTGGAGGTCAGCAGCAAGTCTGGACAGTCTTCCACTTCTGAACAGCAATGTAGCAAATATTTTTATAAAACAGAAAGAGAAGAGCTAAAAAGGGAAGAGCAGCATGATCTGTCCAGGAGATGCTGAAAGGAAGGTCAGCTTTCTTTGTTTTCCGATGTATGTAGTGAGAGCTTATTTTTTTTTATCACTTAGAGGTAGTGCTGATGATTCACTCAGTGACTTGTTTCTAGCTCAGCAGAGCTTTCCTTTCCAATTTCCTGTTTTATCTTCTGTTCTCCTCAAGTTCTTAAATAGCGGTCTTCCTTGGTACTTATCTGCTTGGCACAGTGTATAAAAATAAGTTATAAAGCAGGTATGGTACCTCTCAGTCACTCGCAAGAGTTTTCTTTTTTTTTTCCTCCGTGAGGTTAGTACAGTGCTTTTTATTTTGCCTGCTATTTTGAAGAAGTATTAGAGGCTCCTGCGCCAGCTCAGTAATATAGGAGAAGCTAGGAGCAGCCTTTGCTATTAGTGGATTGTACACAGTATTCTAAATCCCCTTGTACAGTTTGGCTCTTTTAGAGCTTCCCTTGTTCTCTTTCCAGGTACGTCTGGAGTCTGGAGGTAAGTATTACAATGCTCATATCCAGGAGGTTGGACAGGATGGCAACACGTTGACTGTATTCGTTGAAGAGCTGGCAGAAAAGTAAGCAGTCTGGTGACAACTTCACATTTGAACTCTTTCTGGTTGAGTTTGTATATTCACAGATGCTTAAAATAGCATTGCTAAGATACTTTGAAAGGATAAGAGAACGTAAGCTTGTAAATATAAAGTGAGGTTTTGCTTAATTGTTGGCTATCGCTCTTCAAATAAAATGTTGCAGGAAACTTTTCTCTTGGATTTCTGATGACCAAAATAATTATTGCAATGCTTTCTGTGAAACCTTGCTGCTTTTTCTTCTCTTTTTTCTTCTCTGGAATGGGAAAGTGATCTTTGCAGTTTGGGCTTAATTCACGAATAGCAAATTACACTCTGCTGTTGGTTTCTCTGTTTACGTTGTAGCCAAACAACTAAATAATTGGCACTTCTGGTGAGTCTAATCACTTTCTCCACCTTGCTGTTCAAAGCATTCACCCTTTCCCAAACCTAGAATTTAGGCTGATGGCATATTGCAAAAAGTCTGTGTTGCCAAATGCTTTCATGTGTACCTCTGAAGGCGTACAATGCAGGGAAGAACGACTTGACCCAGGAAGTCAGTAGTGTTGAGGCTAAATCCTAGCTTGCCTTTTTTAATAAGCAAGTAACAGTAATGTGTGCTTGGTGTCAGAGAAACAGATATTTTTTTTTTTTATTTCCACAACCTCCCTATGCTCTCAAGTTTGTGGGTTTTTCCATTTTTTTCTTAGTGCTGATTCAGCTTATGGTGTTCTGCAGTTATGTGCGGTGTATCCTTGTGGCACGGCTAGCATCAGTGTTCTTCCTGTAGGCATACAGTTCCTTTGGCAAACCTAAAACCAGTGACACAAGTGGCACCTGTCCTTGCTTGGAATGTGATTCCCAGCCGAAAAGGAGGAACCTATCAGAAAATAACAGGTGGATACTACTCAGGAATAGGTTTGTACAAGGTTTCCACAAGTACTCCTTCCCCTGGGGCTGTGAGGGAGTAGCACTCATGACAGTTTTAAACAGTAGCAGTCCTTGGATATTGGAAGTGGTTGAATTCAGCCTGTGACATAAAACTTGGTCACTGCAGGTGTTTGATGTAAAGTGATCCTTCAGACAGAGGGAAGAGTTTGCCTTTGCAAAAGAGCAAATCCATTGAAAATACATAGCAAAGTTGGTATGGCTCAAAATTACCAGGAAGACGTTTGGCACTTGGGAACCATGTGTAAAGACTGGGTCTGTGAACCAAAAAGCCTGTCTGATTTGGTCGTAGCAGAGATGTGTGGACAGAGTAAGGCTGTGGACTGTATTTGTTTAATTTGGAGATTTACTTTTTTTTGGTAAATAAATGCAGCATTCATAGAGATTTAACACTGAAGAGTACTAGTTTGATCAGCTGAAGTTGGGAGGGTGTTCACATGTGAGATGCTTGTGTTCTGACCATAATTTAGAATGTCTGCTTGAGCCTTCAAAAGAAAGGTATGAAGTTTGCGTAGTTAAAATACCCTTTTTCTGGAACAGGCCATTGGCTCTTTCTTTTCCGTGTGTCCAAATATTGACTCTTCTCAAATTATAAAGAGAATATAGCTCTGGAGTCAGATGTTTAAGGTGTAAATCTCTTTTCTGTCCTCAACTGAAACTGCAGAAATGGATATGAAAACACGGAAGAGAATGCTTAAGAAAGTTCGTGGAAAGGAAGTGTTTATGACTGTGGCTTATAGCAGGGGTCAGCCAGTTCTTCCACCCCGGCTACAGCACAGTATTCCTTCGGGGCGCTCTCCTCCAGTTCACTGCTCACAGGGTGGTGGAAACATGGCACCTTATGAACCCTATCATCCTCAGAGACATAACCGTGGATTTGGGATGCCAAGGTATGAAGCCTTGAAAACCTGTCTGACATCAGCGCTCATTTTCTGTTCGTTCTTGCTGCAGACTAGTTAGGAGAGAGTTTGTGCTATTGAGTAGGTAAAACTACAAATGAGTTCCGTCTGAGAGGCACTTCCTGGTAATTGCACCTTTTACCCTTTAAACTTAGGGGATCTGCCCGATTTATAAACAGGCACCACATGGTTGGCCCTCAAATAGCATTCTACCCCAGTCCAGGAAAGAGATGCTATCAGAGCTATGACAATTTCTCCTGCAGGTCCTGGTAAGTGCTTATAAACCTCTTTACAAAACATTGCTCTAAAAGAGTTGGGGAGGATGGTGGTATGTGGAGAGCTGAGTTGGCTGTTAGTGGCACAATATGAAACAATGGGTTTATTGTGCCTCTCCAAAGAGAACAAAGTTAAAACTGAGCAAAAAAACCAAGGTGAAACTCCAGATAGTGGTGATTCTTAACCTTCTGTCTTGTTTTTAAAGCTCGTACAGCCGAAGCCGCCGTCAGATGCAGTGTGTGAATAAGGAATGTCAGTATGGGTTTGTTCCTGGGAACGGAGAGGAGCCTCAAGCACCAGAAGAAACTATAACTTTCTATGAAATTGAAGGAGAGGATGACACTGCTTTTCCTACTTTACCAGTAAGTTAGGAACAAGGGTATGTTAAAGGGGTGGAGCGGGGGAAGATGTACAAATGCGCAGCACTGCAGTACCTGAATATACAGCACTTTTTTTTTTCTTGGAATAAGCTTCAGCAGCAAATGTGTTCTTGAGGAGAGAAGGCTGAAATGAGTCTAGATCCTGTGAAACCTGCTCAAAACCTCAATTTTTCTAAATGTTCCCTTTCTTTCTCCTTCACCTCACCAGCAGCAGTTGTTTTCTCTAGTACATTTTTGTGAAAGTAGGGTCACATTTCTTCTTTCTCTTGCAGTTTGAAAACAAACAAACAAATCCCTTCCTACTGTGGAAGTCTGTCTAGCTGTAAATATTGTGGGAGAAAGCTTTTTTCACTTGTTTGCCACACTGTAATTTATCGTTAGAAACTGCATAGTGATAGCCTGGCTTGTTCCTATGAATTTGCAGTTGTGATGTTTTAGGCTAGCACTTTGTTCCTGAAACAGTTTCTTCTGCTGCAGAAACAGAAGAAAATTCCAAATCTAGACTGCTCTTAAAACAATCTTTCTGTCAGCTTGTAGATAAAGTGGCACAGTGTGTTCCTTAACTTTAAAATAAATCATTTTCTTTTATTTGTAGTCTAAGCCTAGTACAAAGCTGGATAAGCTACAAAAAATCAATTGGTATTTAGGTATCTGAATGGGAAAGCAAATCTTTTTAAAAAAAAAAAAAAAGCCTGGCACGTTTGAATTACTTCCTACTGTGGTGAAGCAGTGAACTTAAGAAATGTTGGACTTGTATTTAAATGAGAGAGAAGGAATCGGCTCAGGGCTGTTTCAGCAGCAGCCATTTTAAAATTTGTCCTCATGTGCTGGATCTGTAATCTTTGCTCTGATTTTCCTCCAAGAGTGTCAGGAATAAGGACAAATTACCCTGCAGTGTTTTTTTCCGACATGAAATCAACATAGCTTACTAGTTTTTCCTTTCCATTGTTAGACTATATACCTGCAGCTCCTAATGAATAGTTTTTCGTGTTCATTCATTGACTTTGTTATTGTCAATACCAAAGCCTTTTCTCTGTCTCTTCCTTGTCTTGTTTAATAAAGGAATATAACATTTCCTGGGGAAAGATGCATCTCGCAGAAAACTCTGCCATCCTACTAGAGGCCTGGTGGGAGAATCTTCTGACTTAACCACCTCTGCTTCAGCCTTGGAAATCTTACACGCCCCTCTGAGCACTCTATCGATCTCATAGTCACCATGTCTTCTGAGAAGAATTTTGGGTGTCACCTTAGCCATCACAAAAGAGTGAATCAACTTCTTTTACTTGAGCATTTCAATCCTATATTCCTGCTTCAGAGAACTCTCTATTTTAAATTGTGGTGTAGCTAAGGACTGACTTCAGTGCGAAGACAAAGGGCATGTGAAGTATTAAAGGAGTCCTGTGGGAAACCTTGATGGGTGCTGCTCTCTGAAAGAGTCAGGCTTGCATGTGTGGGTCAAGTTAGTGCAGGCAGCGGTGTCTATGCCAGCAGCCCCCATGGGTTTCACTAATTGTGACTAAAGATAACTTTTTCTATGATAATTGGAGTATTTGGATGAACTGATCTGCTGTCGGTGTGGTGGGAATGCTCCAGGATGAGGAACACAGGAGTATATGTTGGGGATAGCAGTCTTGGCTGTTGTCTGGGGTGTGCTTCCTCCTTTTCAGCTTTGAGCTGGAGATAAAGCTGGCTAAGTTCTGGGAGGGAGCAACTTGACTGTATTGCATAGAACAGTGGTGGATCTTCAAAAATGAATTACCTTAAGTATGCTAGGGCAGAACAAAAGGTAAAGGAAACAATACAAAATGTGTCTGCAGCTGTTTTGGCACAATCAGGGCGCATAAGAGCGGACACACATGGTAATTCTAGTAAGTTTTGGTTGCAGGAAGCTCGGTCGGCCAGCCTGTTTCTACTATGCATGTGTATAGAGCATGGAAAGGCTTTAAACTCTTTCTAAATACCTGCTTCTGACTTTGCTTTTTAGAGCCAGGGTACCCCTGCTCCCATTGTCCATGGTCCAGCAGGATTTTGGGTAGCAAGGAGGGGCCCAAACTCTGTTCCACCTAACAAGCAGACCCTGAATTCCTCAGAGGAGGAAGAAGAAACCAGTGAAAATGGTGAGTCGTTAAAGGATTAGCAGACAAAGAGAAAAGAGAGGTGCAGAAGATCTTCAGTGTGTGTTTGATTGTCAAAGCAGGTTCCTGACATCTCCTAAATATCTGTTTATTGTAAGCTTTGACCATGCAGGTGAGCACATTGTTTCTCTTTGTTGTCTGGTAGGAATGTGTTACTTCTGTTTAGGCTTGCTATGCCATCACCCATGTCATTCCATCAGCCTGCAGCAAGCCAAGTTACTGCATAAAAATGGATGTTGTAAATTTGGTAATGGCAACCTTGAAACTTGGTGGAATAACACAGTGAGCAGGTCTTGAGTGTTTCTCTACCTTTTCTTCTCAAAACCAGATGATAACTGGGAGGAGGTCATTAATGGATGCGCTGAAATGTAGTTGTGGTAACTTCAGTTTTAAGCCTTTTTGTTTCCTGCCCCCCGAATCAAAGCTTCCTGTTCTCTCCCTTGTAGAAAAAGAATATATCTATGCACCTCCAGGTAAGTAAAAGATAGAACACTTGGTGAATGTAATGTATTCATTGTGACTTTTATAAGTTTCTGGAAAATTAGATGCAGTGCTACTTTTTTCAGTTAATTTTGCCTATGCCCTCCAGATCCTGAAAGTTTCTGGAAAATTAGATGCAATGCTACTTTTTTCAATTAATTTTGCCTATGCCCTCCAGATCCTGACTGTGAAACTGCAGCAGTATTTAGTTCAGCAGAACCTACAGCAAACTTGGTAAGCCTTAGTCACTGTCTGGTCAGATTAGAAATCCTTGAAGTGTGTGCCGTTCTTCATAGGCACTGTCCTCGGATGCAGGCTTAACATGGTACATCAGGGACTTCTTTTGGAAGAAAGGAACGATGGTTTCATTTATATATTCGCCTCTCTTTTCGCCCCTAAGTGGTGAGGTTTTTGTCTGAGTCTGCAAGCACAGTCTGAATTGTACTAGAAACATTACTGATTTTCCATCTTTCCCTCTGTAAAGAGGAAGTGTGTATTTGAGTGCTGTTTACTTTTTTCTTCCTGCTCTAGACAGCACTTGTATTTATCATGCTACCTTTCAAGTCCTATTCCAGTTAGTCTTATTTCTCCACTGTGGGACTGGAGAGATCTTGCCTCTGATAGAACTGACTTTGGAATATTTTTTTTAATCTGAAAGTAAATCTTCAGTCACTTGTTGGTCTGTAGTGGGTGTGAAAGCCAGTCCTGTGCGTATCAGAATAAGCCTGCTTTTATTCAAGTTACAAAAGATCCTCTCTGTGTGGTGTATGTGTGTGTAGTCCATAAATAAGAACAATATAGGGGTGGGTGCAGTGTGTGTACCTTGTGACTTTTTTGCCTCTTAAATGGACCATGCTTTGCTTTGGAATCCCCTCAGGAAGAAGGGCCAGTCTCTGTGTCACCTCAAGATGGAGTGGGTTCCTACAGCTATCCCCAGAAGGTAGTATCTAGTACTTTATTGTGGTAGCCCTGTGGAGAGGTGACCGATCTGCTAGGTTAATGTCAATTTGTGGGGTCCCTCTACCTGCCTCCTACATCATCTTGTAGCAAATAATACAATTCCCTATAAACATAAGCAAAAACAGAAGCGTGAGAGGATGCCTTGCAGGTGTCTGCAACTCTAAACTGGTATTTTCAAGGCAATTTTGTAGAGAACTGGAATACTTAGCTGTCTTTACAGCTAGGACTTCCAAAATGCACTTCATTTCTGTGAAGTGAGAATTTTTGAACTATGTGATCTTTCCATAGTCTTTGTCAAAGCCAGTTGTAGAGGCAGTCTGCTGAATGCTCTGACTCTTTTCCAGGTGATGGTGAGCTCTGCAGCAGTCTCAACCTCAGCAGGTGTTTATGCTGCTCCAGCTACAGGCTTCTCCTCAAATTCTGCTGCCTCCACTCCAGCCAGTGTCACAACAGCAGATCCCCCCAGTTCAGCCAGTCATAGTATCTCCCCTTTCTATAGGGAGGCCAGGTAGAGTGTAAACTATGGCTGTGGACTTGGACGTCTAAGTTTTTGGTTACGTCTTCACCTCTCTTCCCCCCCCACCCCCCATCCAAGACAAATGTTAAAAAGCTATTTTAAAAAAAAAAAAAAAAAAGGCCTGACTTGCTTTGACTTAAAATGACTTGACAGTAGTTGTAACTTCACTGCTTACTTCTTGCTTTCATGTTTGGAAGGAGACAGGTGACCCTGAATGTGCATGGGAATGGGAGGTTTCTGCTTTGGTTTCCAAATAATTTTTGTGGCCCTTGGTTAGCTCCTGTGCTTAGTTATTTCTGTGCAAGGAGATCAAATTTGTGATCTGTCACATGGTGCACTTAACAAAGTGGATACAGCATTTCGGGTGTTCTTGTGAAATGTCTGTTAAGAAAAAAAGGTTTTTCCCTTCTTCATAAAGAGAGCTTTTAATATCTTCTGTGTTAGAGGTGTGGGCCACCTAAAGAATATTAACAGTAGTCTGTCTGGAATATTTTTGTCCTGACATGTCTTGAACCTTCCCCTGTTTTTGTGGGCTTATTGTCACACTTCTGATGCCTGAAAGTGATGAGTGTGTTCCCTGTTGTTCTAGGACAGCCAGTTATGTAAGGCAAGTCTGGCCAGCCTTCTAGGATGGAGAAATGATTGAAAAAGACGTTTATTCTTAACTGGAATACGGTTAAGGCTTGTGAGATTAAACCAGATGGGAATGTTACGAAGCTTCTTCAGGGCTTCTTTGAAAGCGATGACTAAAGAGATCTATGCTGAAGCTGGTATTTAGGGGTGCTGAGATGACAAAGAAGTGCATGCTTAATTGTGTAACCGAGCACGTTGCTCCTTTGACATGCCATTGCAAATTTGACTTGACTCTTGTCTCCTTCTAATTGTAGCAGTTTCCTCTTCGGTGCCGTTCCCAATGTATTCAGCTCCTCTTCCTCCAATCAGTGAGGTGGGAGAAGCTGGTGCCGTTCTTCCACCTTACTCTTGTGATCCCAGTGGCAGTGATCTGCCTCGAGGTAATGACACTTTTTTTGTGCTTGTACTGCTGCTGCTCTTTGGCACACTTCTGACTTGTGTTCTCCATGGAAACTTAACGGAATACGTGTAGTGAGAAGAAATGGCTCTTTGGAGCTTGTAGGGAGTGAGAAATAATGTTATGGATGCTTATGCTAAAAATGTTTTAGTTCCCAGTCCTGAATAGCAAGTTCATATCTGGCTGAAGTATGTGATTACTGCTGCTTTAGGCAGCATCCTAAAGAAAGGAGTACTAAGGGAGAGGTGCTTGCCCTATATCATACAGGTTCTTCATGGAGTAATAATTTTTCAGATATACATATTTTTTTTTCAGTTATTTATAAATTCTTGCTGTTGCGCTGTTCAGTGGGATATTGTGTTCTTTTCCTGTATGACTCCAGGATGTCATTCTGTGTCATCATAAACCGGGGATAAAGCGTAGGGTTATCTTGTTCCTTTGGTGCATACCCTTTTCCTGTCATGTCATCGGTTATGAGAATGTCTAAGCTATGTTTCAGCGCGTGCAAAGACAGACATAGTAGCTACCATCAGAGCAGCTCACAGACAGCTTTCAGCTTTATCATCTGAACGTGGACTTCATTCCAAAATGGTCATCTTTAGTCAGTTTGCTCTTACAATTTAAAAATATTTGTATACTGTGTGAGGTTGCATCAGACAGCCAAGCTTGGTAAGCAGTGCAACAGGCATATACATTTTTTTGTTATTAATTTATCCCCTTGTTCTGCTATGTTTATGGCTCACAAGGCATAAATAGAGCCTGTAATTCACAGAGCTTTGTTTAATGACCTGAAGATCAAGCTGTCTGCTGTCCTCATCTCAAGCTAAGTTCTTCTCAGACACAGGAATAACAGTACTGCTTGCTGTTCTGCTACCCAACTTGTTTTTGTCTAGGTGGGGAATGCTGAGAGGCCCAAGCATGCCACTGCAGACAAAACTATTCTGTGATGCAGTGTCTTAGTTTAGCTGGTAAGGATTGCTGGTTGCGTGTAGTTGTGGACGTCTGTGGCCAATATTCTACCCCATGCACGTCCCCTCAGTCTTTTGACAGTGAACTGCCTCAAACTGTGCTAAGGGTTAAAAACTTAGCAGGGCTGTAAAAGAAAACTTGGGTATTCAGCCTGCATGTCCTCTGATACCAAGGTTCCGTTTGTCCTAATGTGTAGTGCTCAGACTGGAGCAGAAATGCTCTGGATAGGAGTTGGAGTTCGGGTACGATTACCTGTGTTGCCATTGCATCACGTACAACAGCTTCAGCTATTTCTGCTGTTTCTTGCAGGCAGCACGGGGAGAAGCTATTTTTGGCAGTAGTGACGCCAAGCTAGGGATAAGCTGTAGCCTGCTCTGAAGAGCAGCAGTGCAAAACTGCTGGCTGTTTACAGTTTTGTGGTTCAAGTAGTGGGTTGCACATTGTCTGAGGTACATAAGCTTTTAAAATATCCCCCCATACACTGGACAGGTTGAAAGTCTGTGCATCATTGCTGGCTTACTCTACTAGCCATCTATAGATATAGCAGGTGGCATGATTTTACCAGACTTGGTACCTTTAGTTCAGGTTCCTCAATCTCCCATGCTGTCTGTTGGTGTAGAGAATAGCTTTTCATTTGGGGTAAAGAAAGAGCTGGCTGTGTATACGTAGGATCTGTGAAATCCAAGTGTTCCTTTTTGCACTGTTTCGGAAAGTGTAGTTTTGCTATACCTGACTTGGATCCCCCCCACCCCCCCAAAAAAAAAATCCTTGTAACTGACTGTATTTCAGGTATATGGCAGCTGTAGCTTTTATTATATCAAGGGAATGTAAACGTTTTTGCTTTTATTCCAAAATATATTACTTGAAGATGGAGCATAAAATGTTAATAATGAAAATAGTTTTCATGCTTGATTCAACATTTTTGCCATCTTAAGTGGCCCGGTTGTCCCTGTGCGGGACTTTCCTCAATGTACTAATCCTGGAGGGCTAATTTCAGATAAGATACAGAGCTACTCTTGATAACTACAGTTCAGGTAGCCATATCTGGTAGGCTGCAGAACAACTCTGGACTGAAATGCTGTGGATTCTTTCAGTTGCATTTACCATGTAACACGCTTGTCTTGTTGGAAGTTGATCTGGAAGAAGGCAGGTTCCAAAACAATGTGGCATGGCTGCTCACAGCTGTGCTGCTTTCACAGGTGCTGCTAACGTGCTCTCTTGCAGGTGCTCTCAATTCATGACTTTGTTAATCTTGAATATTCTGTTTTCCACTTTCCTGCTGCAGTAGCATCCCTCTAAGTGACACTACGCACATGTTGGAGTTAATGGTTTTCAGCTTTAGTTGAATGCCTTAAGGAGGCTTCCAGCACTTGGGAGAATTGGGTGTTAAGTGTACTGACAAGGATCTGGAGTGGATGTGGATTAATAGCCTCTTCAGACCCTGCCTGTACCTCTTCAGCTGAGTCACTCCACAT
The DNA here is from genome assembly GCF_000699245.1 of Pterocles gutturalis. NCBI lineage: Eukaryota > Metazoa > Chordata > Aves > Pterocliformes > Pteroclidae > Pterocles > Pterocles gutturalis. The sequence goes on from NW_010135302.1 coordinate 19,550, forward strand.
AATATTGACTGTGTCCTTGGCGTGGATTGTAGAAATTTTTTTAATGATTTTAAGGTTGGGAGTTAATAAGGACTTGCATGGAGCATTTATGTTCTCACACTACTGTAATATAATCTGTACGGGCTTTAAATTAGGAAATCCAGAAGCTTTGGAGTAGTGCAGGGTAAAGTATGTGGGTACACTTGACCTGGAGTTCTGTGCGCTTTGCTGAAGATACTTCCAGGCCTGGTGTTTGGGCTGCTATAGATCATGAGTGTGACTTGTCAACAGGCTGAAGTCCTGGACCTGGGAGGAAAACCAGCCATGTGCCTTAGTACTACTCGGTGCATCTGTGTTTGTTCTGATCTTCAGAGTCTCCTGGATCTTTTTTAATGGAGCTTAGGGCTTGTGGAACGTGTTTATTAACATGGAGACCTTGGGTGTCCTACCCTTGCCTGCTCCCTTGTGTTTGAAGGAGCTGTTGGTAAAAGACCGCTCGATATTGCTGTGTTCCAGAGACTGCAGTGGTGCTCAGGATTGACCAGAGCTTCCCATCAGCACAGTAAAAGTTTTATCAGGATTTTTGTCCTGATGTATTGTAAGACGAGATTTTTATCAGTAGTTGACATGATCTTTAACCACCCTGACAGGAAAATATAACTTCTTCTGGCTTAGCTATTGCTTCTTAAGGT
>NW_010135303.1:0-364 GCF_000699245.1 Pterocles gutturalis
TGTCCCCCGGGTGTCCCCTCACCCCCCGTGTCCCCCGCTGTCCCCAGGGCTGTCCCCTCATGTCCCCGTTGTCCCCCGGGTGTCCCCTCACCCCCCGTGTTCCCCGCTGTCCCCAGGGCTGTCCCCTCATGTCCCCGTTGTCCCCCGGGTGTCCCCTCACCCCCCGTGTTCCCCGCTGTCCCCAGGGCTGTCCCCTCATGTCCCCGTTGTCCCCCGGGTGTCCCCTCACCCCCCGTGTTCCCCGCTGTCCCCAGGGCTGTCCCGGGGAGGTGACATGCCTGGACGAGGCACGTCACGGCTTCGAGACCGGGGACTTTGTCACCTTCACGGAGGTGGAGGGGATGGAGGAGCTGAAGCGCTGCGG
>NW_010135303.1:562-776 GCF_000699245.1 Pterocles gutturalis
TTCTATAGGGGCTCCTGGGAGCTATAGGGTCCTCCCAGGTGGTTGGGTCCCTTCTATAGGGGCTCCGGGGGCTATAGGCTCCTCCTGGGTGGCTGGGTCCCTTCTATAGAAGCTCCCGTATATCTGCATTGCTTCTATAGGTCCTCCCATCCACATTAGTCTGTTCTATAGGGTTTGCTGCTCTCCTGGGTCCCTTCTATAGGATAACCCTCTC
>NW_010135303.1:1151-1355 GCF_000699245.1 Pterocles gutturalis
AGGCGTCGGGGGGTGCCTGGGTCCCTCTATGGGGTCCTGTGGGTGCTTGAGTCCCTCTGTAGGGTCCCGTGGGTGCCTGGGTCCTTCTATAGGGTCCCGTGGGTGCCTGGGTCCTTCTATAGGGTCCCGTGGGTGCCTGGGTGCCTCTATAGGGTCCCCTGGTGACAGCGCCTCCCCTCTATAGGGCCCTATACGTTCAGCATC
>NW_010135304.1:0-6581 GCF_000699245.1 Pterocles gutturalis
CCCGCTTCCCCCTGAGCCACGCCGGTGGGAGAGGAGCGGGCAGGCGGGGACGGAAGGGTGCGGGTCTGACGGCAGGCACCGGCCGGGGAATCCCGGGGACAGGCAGGACAAAGCCAGCCGTGTTTAACAACGAGAACCCAAGGGCAGGGGAAGGTGAGGTGCGATGCTACCTGATGCAGGGAGGGACGGGTGGAAGGCCACAGGACGCGTCTCCGCACTGTCCCCTCCATCCCTGCCCGCAGGTGGCAGGGACAGTCTCTTTCCTCACAATTCCTGATCTGTATTTCGACAGGTTAATCTGTTTTACAAGTTCGCTGCCTAGTTTCGAGGGAGCTAAAGTTGAGAAATGCTGTCATTGCCAAGATGTCTGTGCAAAAATAGTAGTAGGCTAAGTAACGTTTATATCTAAATTCTTAGAAAGCTTTTTCTGTCCTCGAAGAGGAAACGTTGTTATCAGAGGAGAACACACAGAAAGTGCAAAACTCAGCCCCAGCAGTGATGTTTGTGGCTGACGCGGCAGAAGGGAGATTGGCAAAGTGTCCCCAAGCGGGCACGGTGCTTGCTTGCGTAGGGAATCTGGGGATGTGATCCATGGGGGTGGTTTCCTCTTGGCCTCAAAGCCCTAGGACTTCCAGCCTGTCAGTGCAGAACTGTATTTTGGCCCAGAAACTCTCCTGTGGCTCCTTCACTCTCCTCTGGTGAGACTAGCTTTCTATAAGTGATTCTTTATTACTGTGATTGAAAACTCTCCAGGGAATGCAGATGAGTAAGCAGGTACTCTTTTGCTGCAGTTTGTAAAATGTCGGAATAAATAACTGCAGGCCTACCCAGGTGTTACTGCCCTGTGCAATCCTTGTTACTGTTGTACAAAGTTCTCCTTTGACAGAAATGATGAAGCTTGTCAACAGTATTTATTTTACAGGTTGTAGCAAAGCAGATGAATGAGCAGTGACCATCTGCATGTTCTTTCCTTATTCTAATTCTTACTAGTTTTTCCCTTCTAATTGTTCTTTATTTTCTCTCAGAAGCATCACAGCTATTATTTTGCTTTTAACTTCTGTCTCCATATAATTTAGTATTATGAACCCCTCTCCTCCTCAGGACTTGTACACCTTTCAGTTAATGGGACATGTGCAGGTATAAATTGTTCCGGTGCTAATCCGTTCAACTTCTTGTTTGTATTTGTATGTCACATACTAAATGAGTATATTTGTGACCAGGCTGAGTATGAATATTCATTCTTGTAAGAATATATGTGAAGTTACGTCTTCATTCTTGTATCAGTGATGGTGATACATTTAGAGCAACACTTATCACACTATTACTCAAACTAGCATTCTTAAACTGTCTATCATATCTACCAGTGTGGTATACTTATTTAAAAATTTTGAAGGGGATGAAAAACTTAGGGTCTGAAAGGCAAATATTACTTGATTTTTTGCTTTTTGCAACAGCTCTTCTATCAGCTGTAGTCCAAATCTGCAGTGTATCAGTGTGGTATCTAGTGCATCTTCACTTTGATATCGGAGTGTATACAACTAAGACAGTATCATCATCCAATGAATCTTTAAATTCTATAGAACATATTTACAATTCAGGTTAGGTTAGATGATTGCAGTGATACCTTCTGATCTTTAACTTAATAAATTTAAAAATTTGCCATTCCAGTGAAGCTTTTAGGCCTTTTTCCTTGGCAGACTGAGCATTTCACTCAGCTCTCCCTTTTCTGAAGCTAAAGAGTTGTGCTTGGGTGAACCTCCTAGAAGACATCTAGTATTGATATCAAGACTCAATAGTTTGGAGAATGCACGGCTTCTGTTAAGTGTTTTGACTAGTCACTATTACTGTGTCTTCCAGCTGTTGCTTGTTGTTACTGTTTTTTCAGTAGTTTAAGGAGCTATTCAGTACTCAGACTTTTCTCCCTCTGAGCATTCTTGTAGACTGTAATGAAATAATTTCTCAGTTTGGTTTCTTGATAAGTCAAGCTGATCAACTCCCCTCTTTTAAAGAGAGCAAAGCTAATTGGAATTGCTTTGCATTGGCCACAAACCGAGATTCAGTACACAGGTGGTGACTGTGGGTCAGCTGACATGGGGCAACTCATTACTCTGCAGTAACACTTTTATTAGTGTGCGTGAGTCCAGCATCTCTCGCTGAAAGGATTTTTTCTCAGCCATTCTGTCATTTTTATAGTTCTAACACCTCAACAAATTATTATCCTGGTTCTCTACTCCCTCACTGTTACATGCAAGAGTGTCATTAGAGTTTCTGGTCCCAGTATCATACTGGATCATCTACCTGTCCACTCTGCCTCTAGGTATTTATGAGCGACACTTAACTTCAGCATCCAGCCCCATTCTTTGAATCTGGATCAGGGTTGTAGTGGAATGCCTCGATAATGAGCTGTGAACAAGGCTTCCTTACACAGGATCTGGTACTACAATTTTGTCTCTAGATTTTTCCTGCTTGCTTGCTCACCATTGCTCCTTCTCCTCTGGCTCTGGACTCTCCTTTCTTTCTTTCTTATCTGTAATCAATACTAGATAAAATGTCACTGTCTTCTTTGACCCAGTCATGCAGTTAGAGGTCTTCTACTAATGATAAATAAATAAGAAAAAGACTGTCCAAAGATCCAAGCTCGGAACATTGCTCTGCTGAAAAGCTTCTAGTCTTGTGGATATGCGTGGACTACGCCTCCATAAAGTGGTATGAAATATCAGGGTTTAGGTCTGTTTCCCTTGCAGAAGATATGAAAATCGGAAACGTTTCTCCCTACACTGACTCTAAACCAGCATTAATAGTTTAATCAGTCAGTGTTGTTACAAACATGTCAGACCTTCAAAATAAAAAGATAGATTTTAAAATAATTCATTTTCTTCTCTTCTTGGTTTCTGAGCCTTTAGAAACCTTATCTGTACATCAAAATATTTATTTGCATCATTGCCAGTAAATAAGAACCCAAACCAAGGACCAGATGCTATACAAACATAGAACAATAAAGCAGCCTCTGGAGATCTGAGCGTCTAAAATTAGCTAATGGAAAGGCAATTGAGTAAATATAAGGAAATGCTGGACCATTATTGGTCTGTATGACAATCTGTGATCTTCGCGTGCTGTTGCCCAAATGTTTCTTAAGACATTTTAAGTAGGATTTTCAAGAAGGATTATGAGATAGATTGGGATGTTTAAGGGGGAATTATTACAAGAATGAGGGTCAGCATCAGAGAAAGTGCACAGGACTTTGTGTCCTTGAAATTTAACGGTTTAGAGTTGGAGGTTAACATCATGGATCAAACAGAGGAAAAAGTTAATGTCTGTTTAATGAATGGACATGCTAAAGGAGTTGTGAGAATAGCAGGGAGAGAACATGATGAGCTGGTTTAGCATATTCGATGATCCCTCAAGCAGCTGCCTGGGATAGGACTCAAACTGTGTAAGGAATCTTTTTTTCCACAGCAGTCATGTCATTATTGCCCTTCACTGAGTAGCTCAATAACAGATTGTGTCATAGGATTTGTTCTGTCTATCTTTCTCTCATATTAATGTTTTTCATAGAATTTCTTTCTTTGATAGCTTCAGATAGTTTGAGGAAATTCTTTCTTGGCCTCCTTCATATGTACTCAGCATTTACAAGGATTCTGAGGTGTGTTTGTTAATTCTATTAAAGGTGGTTTGAGGGAACACAACAAGAAGGTGGTTCATAGAAAATCTCATTAGCCTCATTGCTTATCTTTGAACTTAAAAAATGAGCATGCAAATAAATGTAGTCTATCAGCTGCTAATTACTGGATGACAATTTTCAGACAGATAGATGTTAAACTCAGAAATGTATGTAGTACATATCAGTCACAGCAGATAAGTAAAACACTGAGTGATAAGCCTTGTTACTGGATCCTGTCATTTGATCCCAAGTATTATGATTTTTTTTTTTAAAGTATCAATCCCTGGTGTTCAGTGTTCAGAAAAAGAAAAAATAGGTTCCACCTTTGAAAATTAGTTCCCAGAATTTTGGAGAAAGGCTTCTTGTGATTTCTAAAGGTATAAACCCCCAGGAGAGCAGATATTTGATTATTTTTAAGTCTCTGCTATGATTTTGAAGGTCTAACTTATGTTTTAGTGATACTGATGAAAGCATGTAGCAGCTTTAGAATAGCAACTGTGTCTGCTGTTTAAGAATGAACTCATGGCATTATTCTGTTAAAAGTAATTCCTATTTGAAAATATACTTGCTCTCACAGGTATATTTCTAGAGATTTATTTCTACACATAAGTGCAAATTCTGCAAATTTTAAAAGTTAGTTCAGAAAAGTATATTTTTGGCATTTGAAGTGCCTACTTGGAAACCTCTGTTTTAAGAACATGGGATTGTATGCTTTTCCCATTCTTGCTATGTAATTGCATTCCCTTGCATTGTTCTCAGACTTTCGTGGAGAATTTACAAAGATCTATTTTCCCTGGTATTAATAGTAAGAACACCATCTGCAACTGAAGTGGTAGCATGTAGACAAAGGCAAGAAAGAAAATACAGAGAAGAGTGTTGGTATTTGGTGCTGATTCCCTCAAAACTCCCAAAAGATATTGTTTCAACCTGTAGCAGAGGAATATGCTACTTAAAGGGTGAAACTGGACTGGACTGAGTTTGTACACCTTTCAGTGTAATGGATATTTTGCTTACTGAGATTTGGCAGAATTTGGTAGTAATACTTATGGTCACACTAGTTTTGTAAGGTATACCCTGGATGAATGTGTGTACTCCCGTGTGTTATATAAGAATGTCTCAGGTTCCTGGAATCCAGTGTTCACTTCAGTGGGTTGGACTGAATATGTCTGTGCTGCTCTTTCAGGATGCCCTTGAGGTGCTGCACCTCTCATGGCGCCTCAGGCTGGATTGTGTTGTGTGGATCAAGCTGCAAGCCCCTGGGCTGTCTCTAGGATGCGCATCAGATGGGAAGCCCTCAGGGATACCGTCTGCTGAAGAGTTCTCTTGCTACAGTCCCAGAAAGGTTCTTGTAATATTCATGCTGTACAGGCTGTGTTTCCCCTGGATGGCCTGCTACTTCACCCTTTGTTGTTATCCCTGACTGCCTCAACCTTGCAGGTAACATCAGGAGAGGGAAACTCAGTCCCCCTGTTACCTAGGCTATCATAAACACCACTGTGATCACAATATTCACAAGAACACGCACATCATGGAGGGTCACTTCTCAACCCTCATGTTGCCTGAACCGCATCCTTCGTGTCAGCAGCTCAACTGTGCTCAAAGAATATAACACAATGGAGGTAGACTGCCTTTCCATAGATGTGCCTTTTTGATCTTACTCTGATCCTACAGCTCCAGATCACCAGTGAAAATCAACATCAGCAGTCTGTGTGCCACTTTTGCATTCACCAGACCATATTCAGTACACTGCACTCTGCTGCACCAGCTTCATGATGTATAACTTGGGAGAAGGTGATTTCTTTTCAGAGAAATTACATAATTATGATTCAGTCCCAGAATCAGCATAGTTTCAGGTGACAGGACTTACACAGAAGACAACTGAATCATGTTTAGGAATGAAGAGATATTAGTTCCTATGGGCACAAAGTGAAGAGACAAGAGCAATGTTCTTGGATTCAAGAATTTCTAGAAAGAAAAAAAAAACAAAAAAAAACCACAAAAAAACCCTGCATTGTTGTCAAACATAAAGCACCTTTTTATCTCTCATAAATTTGCTGTCAAGGAGAGACTCCTGAAAGTCAGTTCAGAAAACAACAGTGCTCTGTTGCCCCGTTGGAATTTCAAAACTAGAAAGTGGCGTGTCTTCAAAAAACAAAAACCTTAGAATACTATGAAATTCTAAGAAATTAAGTGTAATTTCATCTGGCTAGGGCCTGAGTGGGAAAGAGAAAGAAAGGCTGTCAAGGGAAATAAGACTGAAGTTCACCTGGCTTTACCATGGAAAATAAGCATAGAAGTTCAAAGTTTCCCCATTGCAATGAAGCATGGCTCAAAACAAAGTAGAATTTGACGAAAGGGCGCAACTATTTCGTCTCCCAGCATCAGGCTTCCAATCAAGAGTGAAGTGTATGTGATCATGTACTTCAGGAATGTCTGTTAAATAAAATATTATGACCTTTAAAGTGGAGAATACATTTAGAAACAAAAATAAGTCCTCTAGCCTGAAGTCTTCTGTCCGTGTATGATGAAGTCCTCACCTCACCTATTCAAACTTATGCCAGATCACCTGCCTGGAATGGAAATATCTGGCAGTGATGAACTGGCTGCCTTGGATGCCTTTCAGGGGCCATCCTTTGCTACATTGGTTGCTTGTTTGCAGCTGATGATCTGGAATCCATTTGAAGGTGATAGAAAATGTTAGTTTACTCTGTGGGACAACTGCTTGTTGATGGAAGAAATGGCAGGCCTTAGTGCAGGGAGGAACTCCCTTCAGAGGTCATGGTTCTGCTCTTGAATTCTGCCTGAGCAAGGTTCTGCTCTGCAGGTGCTCATGACACTTGGCTAGTTTGGCATTTCAGACCTGCAAAGGGCCCGCATCCTCCTGGGGAAGTGCTTGTAGCAGCCCTGAGTAGTAGGGAAA
>NW_010135304.1:6612-42849 GCF_000699245.1 Pterocles gutturalis
CTACAGAATCTGTACAGCTTGGGACAACCAGTGCGTCAGGAAGCTCTCAGGCAGGAAGGATTCTGTGGAGACGGTCATTCCCTAGGCTGTGGTTTGCCCTCTTGGCTGCCAGGGCACACGGCTGACTCATACTTGAGCCTGCTGTCAACAGCCCGCTCAGTGGATATGGATAATGACAGAGAAAAAAAGTGTATAGTCACAAACTCTAAATTTTTCTTCTGGATCGCTAAGATATGCCCGGACTATTAGGGAGGAAATCTTACATAGCTTTCACAAGTTTCTAAAACATACTAGGACAGCTGTAAGTGAAAACTTTTGTATAGTGAGTCCAGTGCAAGAAGAACCCTGTCTCAGTTTCTTTTTTCAGTTTCAGTCTTCTTTTTATAGTCAGCGAGGAAATACTGTCTTATCTAGGCAACTTATCTTAGGAAAGCAACATTACACAAGTGTCAGTTGGTTATGCACAGTCGAATTGTCTGCTGACCTTTGCCAATGGAAATCCCCAGTTCTCATTTCTGAATCAAATTGTCACAAAGCTTTTTTGGCAATCTTTTGAGGTTACTCATACCTTTAATACATTTTCATCCATATTTGTTTTTTTCTTAATGTTATCTTCTAGTACTTGGCATACTGAAATGTGGAGTAAGTTAGTAAGGTGTCTTAATGGTCTACAAACTTCAGCCCAAGAGTTAACTGCTGGAGAAAGGCGAACTGAGAGTGAAGGCTGGGAGTGGATAAAAATTAGGATTAGGTTGTCTTTATGGATTAGTGCTGTCTGCACTGCTGCCAGTATGGGCTACTCTCTGTGCTTCTAAGGCATCCCAGCAAGGTGATGCTTTACCAGACATCACGGTGTCAGAATGACAATTACACCTGGTTTATTATACTGTGACACCGTGAGATTGTGGAGTGTAAGACATCAGCTTGAGGCAAATACCAAGCCTGCCTCCTGTGCCTTGGCCAATTTCCCAAAGGTCGCATGGCAGCCCAGGCCTCAGGCTTCCATGTGGAGTTCCAGCCTGACTGCTCAGCTCCTTCTTGGAAATGGACTTGTGTGATCTGAAGGTACAGAACTTGTACCAGAGTTTGAGGGGTAATAGCCAGTAGCATTGAATGGTGTGATAGCAAGGAAGTGGTCTTTCAGAAAAGTCAAGAGGTGAAAAAGAAAAGAAAGTGGTGAGGATAGAGAATGAGGATAATATATCCTGTCTTGTCCATCCTACAGGATGAGTCATACTAATGCAGAACCAGCTGATGAACTGTATTTGTGACATCTGCGTAGAACTTAAAGCTGAGCTATGCATAGAGTTTGGCTGCTCTTGGAAGGACAAAGGAAAACTTCATCTCATCTCTACAGTGTATTGCCAGTCCAGCTCTGTGCTGGAGGGTGGCAGACTGGAGAAGACTCAGAAGGCAGATCAGCTCTAGGCCATGCAGTGCATTCCCCTTGCAGTACAGAGAATGTTAGATCTTGAATTAATATCTTATTTTCACTTGTATGCTTTTGTGTTCATGCATACTGGCCACAGGCAGAAGTAGTGATTATTCAAGAGACTGATCATTGCCTGTCTCAGTTGCTCCTGCTTGGGGAAAGGGAATTCAGGCAGCACATCACAACAGCCAAAGCACGCAGTATAGAAGGCAGGTTTGGAGTGGCTAGCAAGTTTGTCCTGTGGTGAGTGTGGATATAAGTGTCTGACATTTGATGTAGGGATATTTTCTCACTGGATTAATCAGAGTTGGTTGATTTGCCCTTGATGCTGTCTCTGAGGATGATTTTACAGTGTAATATTAGTGCAGACATTCCATCTTCCATTTCAGACTGTGCTTTGTGCATCAGGATTTTAGTTACAAAACTTTGATTCAATTGTGGGTCTGATTTTATGGATTATATCAAATAGGAAGCACTTCCAGGCTGACGAACTGTGGATTTAGGATTGGGAATATGTCTGTCTTAAGTTTCCATTAATAGCCAGTCAAGTTTGGAATTTTTTCTTTTACATCAAGGAGTTTGTCTTGAGATACAGAAGTCAACAACTCAGAACGATGGCTTAGATGAGTTTTCTGCCTTCTAGAATTGAGACATTGTCCCTCTTTTTCAGAAAATATTTGAGTAATTGATGCAACTGAACATAATCAGCAGGCAAGACTGAGAACAGCCCCACTGAAAAACAGAGCATGGTGCATCTTCATTGAGAGAGACAGCTTTTCACATCTGTAGTGGTAAGTCAAAGGTACAAAAATACAGCATGGGTCCTGGAGTGCAATCATTCATACTTCTAGGTTGTTAGAACAGTCCCTGGCATAGGTTTTGTATTCTTGAAGTCTTCCAGAAAATGTGTAAGCGCACTTTGGAAGAAAGGACAGTGTACTAAGGTACACTAATATACACTACCAAATGTACCTTGTGTTTTAAAATCCCTTAAGACAGGTGAGTTTGAGTATGGCTGTAAGAATGTTGTAATCATTGGATTTTAAAAACAGCCGTGTCTTCTGCACCAGTTCTATGAGTTTAACCTCCCTTTCTTGGTATTTAGCTTCTGAAAGTGAAACTTTCTGATTCCTATTTTAAAACAAAATTAATATAGGAAGACGTTTTTCATTTCCTTTGAGAAAAATGAAACAAAACGTACTTTGGTCAATACAGTCCCTGTTCTCATGTAGTTCAATTTAACTGCTGATACGCTTACCCGTCTCTTTCTGTCTGGTACCCAAAAAGGGACAAGACTGATATACAGATTGGTTCTTCATCCTTTCCCTCTTGGCGTCATGTTTAGGACCCAGTTTTTGAGTGTGGATCTCTCCCAAACTGTCAGGCTCATCTTAAATATGTTAATTAATGCTACAACTGGCACCTCACTTTGCTAAATCTAGCTGCTTCAGTCACAGTGTCCCTGCACTCTGTAAGTTTGAATTGAGCATTTGGTGGGTTTTAAGCCACCCTTATATTTCCTGTGCTGTCATCTAAATCATTATGCAGTCTGCTCTCATTGCACTTATCATAGCACTACAGTCTTAACTCTGCTTGCATCCTACCTATTTATGCACAACCTATTACTAAGTCATTACCCTCCAACACTAGTAGCTATCCGTTTTAAAATGCAGTCCTAAGTATGCAGTTGCTGCCAGGCACTTCTAGAATTCATGGGAGGGTCTGGCAGTGTTCCTGCAGTTGCAGGACAATGGATGCAGGGACTATACTTCTATGGCGCTGTTCAATGTTAAGTCAGACTTGATATGATAATGGAGTTTCTTAGAGTACAATTATAACGTTTTGAAGTACATAATAAAATTGTATGGGAAATGGTGAACAGCTGAAAAAGCAAAGCATAAGGATTTAAATCATCTCTGAGGCTGTTTCAAGAGCAGCAGAGGCGCTTAGGCAATAGAAAGATGCGCATGTCAGAAATGAATAGATTAGATAGGACCTGAAGGCTTATAGACTTCAGAGAGAAAACAGAATGAACTAAAACTAAATCAATACAGCAAGATGTATATTAATTTTCCAGTCTCCCTTATTACTTATTAAACACAGTTTAAGGAAACAAAATTATTTCATTAAACAGGGAGGACTGGGATAACTAACTAACTTTAACTCTTTGAAGATAACATAATGGTAATAAGAAATCCACTACAGGCAAAACGTTCTAGCTTTGAACTTTATCAATTCAATCATTATTTTGCCACTAAAGAGAAGGCCAAAAAATTAAAATGTTTATTTATGAGGCATTTATTGTGGATAGAGAATTAAATAATAAGCAGGAATTGTAAATAAAAACATTAGTGATTATGGAAATAACAGGAAAAAAACAGAGAGAAAAATTCAGATTTGTCTGAAGCACTGAATTATGTATGCTGTTAATGTTTTGTAAGTAACAGACAATCTGAATAAGGCTTGCAAGGTCTTCAATATGTACAAAAACCGGTGTGTTATAACAAAGACCCTCTTTCACTGGTGTTATCAGCAGCTGATCCCTACCAAGCTTTGTAGGATTAGTGACAGACAGTGACGAAATTCAGTAGAAATGTACAGGCTTGTGGATGCCACAAAGTTCCATCCTTTTACATCAGCTTTATATGCGTTTAAACAGAGTTGCACTAACTCTCTTAAGGTATCTGCCAGTCTTTCTTTTGGTGTCGCTATCTAATGACTAGAAGGTAGAGAAAAGCAGTAATGTGTACACAGTTCTCGGTGGTTAAAAGAATGTATCATGAGTACTCAGAGGAAAAAGAGAAAAAAAAATCCATTGTTAAACTCTAGATAGGGGGAAAAAAAGGGACACAATCATGACCTATCTTAAAATAACAAAAAAAAAAAGGAAAGAGATTGCTGCCTCAAAAAATGGTGTAAATAGTCCATCAAGAAGATATGACACTTAGAATCCAAGGAGTTGTAATACTCTGTTCTGTAAGTAATTAACTTTTCATGATTGGCACAAAAAGCTATGAGCATATGTGCTGATTTTGTTTGGGATAGAGTTAATTTTCTTTATAGTAGCTAGTATGGGGCTATATTTTGGATTTGTGCTGAAAGCAGCATTGATACCACAGGGATGTTTCCATTATAGCGGAGCAGTGCTGACACAGAGCCAAGGCCTTTTCTGCCTCTCCCAGCACCCCACCAGTGAGTGGGCTGGGGGTGCACAAGGAGTTGGGAGGGGACACAGCTGGGACAGCTGACCCAACTGACCAGAGGGATATTCCATACCATATGATGTCATGCTCAGCATGTAAAGCTGGGGGAAGAAGAAGGAAGGGGGGTATGTTCAGAGTTATGGCGTTTGTCTTCTCAAGTCACCACTACCCGTGATGGATCCCTGCTTTCGCTGGAGATGGCTGAACACCTGCCTGCTGATGTGAAGTAGTGAATTAATTCCTTCTTCTGCTTTGCTTGTGTGCATGGCTTTTGTTTTACCTATTAAACTGTCTTTATCTCAACCCATGAGTTTTCTCACTTTTAATCTTCCAATTCTCTCATCCATCCAGTCGGGGGAGAGTGAGCAACCAGCTGTGTGATGCTTATTGCTGGCTGGGATTAAACCACACCAGCATATCATCAATGAACAGAAACAAATTACATGCCAGCATGTTGCTTGGTGTTTAGTAGCTAGTTAGTTTACTCGATTAAAAATAAAAATTAAAAAAAATCCTTAATTTATATTAACATTAACATTTACTGTGTCATATGAAGGAAATAAAACAGGAAATACTAACAACTGACTTGCCATTGAGAATTCCAATGCAGTAGTGCTTGTATGCAGTGCAGTTGCTTGTTGTGATGCATGTAAGGAGCCTAAGGCAGCCCCTTAATCCCTCTGCATTACCATCCCAAGTAGCGGTAAATTAAGAAAATCTGGCTCCACACAACTTGACTGTCCATATGGGTCAGAATAAGCTGAGCATGAGAATTTGCCCCATACTTGCCATGTGCATGAATGGTATGTCGCAGAGAATATCTTCATTGGATTAACAGCTCATGCTATCCACTCCGTCCTGGGACCAACAGAGGGGCTGTCCAGGAGATTCAGGCTTCTGAACTCAGCTTATTAATTGACTGCTAGCTTTTCCTAGACTAAATTTAAAAAATCTGAAGTGTTTTTATTAAATTTACAGTTCCAAATCTAAATTTTTCTTGCTTTGTTATCCACACGACCAGTCTCACTCATCTGAATTAGATTATGTTAATGAATTAAAAAAGCAAGATTTCATAATTATTTCTGTGTGATTCATTTAGATTAACAGTATCTATAAATAATGTAACACAATCTGAAACTAATTTCAGAAAAACAGAGCTACCACAGTTTCCACAGTTGTGAATGGAACATTTGGTTTCTCAACACCTCTGAAGTGAAGCTACTCTGGTGCAAACTGCAAGCAACCTAATTTGACATTTACGGTTTTACAATCTAATTTTGTCCTGTAAGAGAATAATACATTCTGCAAATACTTATAGTGAGTTCCAGTATCTGTTTCAAAGCACATATGCCATTTTGAAAGTAGCTTAGGCTTTTTCTGAAGTATGTTTTAAATGTTGGAAAACTCGTTAAGTAACCTTCTAACCAAGGGAAAATAATTAGTGCAGTAATTTGAAAGCAGTTTGTGAGAGTCAATCAAGAGATTTAATATAACATTCCAAGGAATTTATATGATTTCCATTCACATATTTTCATTATCTTTACACTAACAGGCAACACAGCACTTTGTTTCCAGAGCTGTTGTCTTATGATAACTCTCATAAGAGAGCCATTACATGCACAGTTCTTTTTGGCCAAAGGTAGAGATGATTCGCTTTCTGATACCTATCTTTTTTGAAAAAAAAAAAATTTGGAGGAAGTTCTTTAATGCAAGATGTCTGATTGTTTGAGCACAGTGTTCTGTGGTCCTTCTGGCTTGAATAGCTCTGTATTTACTTTAATGTACAACTGCAAAGTCAGAACAGGGTAGGTACACTCTACCAATTAAAATTCTTAATTTCGTGCACTTAATTAAAAAAAACCAGTCTAGATATTGGCAATTCCTTTAAAAAAAATTGAGAGATACCATCTTCCCCAAATAGGAAAAGGATAAACATACCTACAAACAGTTTTTCAGCTTCCATAAATGTACTAAAAAAATGGAAAATGAAAATAAAAATACTTAGCCCATATTCATAAACCAGTTATACATGACAATTTACGGAAACCCATAAAATGGAGTTAATGTTCTCATACATATATAATGAACTTTGAAGTGCATGTATGTTAAATATGTATCATACTGATGGATTCTTTATAAATGCGTAAGAGAGAGATTTATTATTTATGTTGCTCCAGGACTGTACTAGATTCTTTTCAGTAAAAAGCAGGATGATGTGTTTCCTTCCTGAAAGACTGTAAGACTCCACTTAAGCAAATAGATTGGATTCTGTACCTTTAAATTTGAAACAAGCTATTTTATGGGGATGGGATAGGGTGCAAAATGAAATGTAGCCATAATTGTTAAGGTTTGTGACATGCTGTGTATGGCTCAAGCTGTTATATCTCTTCCTATATGCATTCAATTAAAGAACCCATCTTCAATGATGTATTCTAGCACACTCCTGGGAACTAATCCAATGTCTTTAGCTATCTGTTTTACATGAAACCAATTATTGTAATATCTCCAATGTCTAAGTGCTATTGTCCTGAGTGCCATTTTAGCATGGTCCAAAGTATTTATTTCTATGAGATTATCTATCTACTCTTCAAATTTATTATGTTTTCAAGAATATTGACAGTCACATGAACATTTTTGTATCCCACAGCCAAATGTTCAAGCAAAATTTAATACGAGATAAATAATCAGCTGACTAAACTCAGTGCTCTCCACTTCTATTTACATAAAATGACCTCTTGCTGGTGCTTAACCTCTCTCTATCCTCATCCTAAGTTCCCTGTGACAGCCTGTGTGCATTATTTGTTATAATCCTCTGTTTTTCCCTAGTGCTGTGTGATTCTAGCTCAGCTCTGCTATAGACTACAATCACTGTCTGGAAAACTCTGGGAATGAGAATGAAAGTAATGTTACAGGAGTTTGCAGAAGGAAGTTATCTCATGTTACCACAAGTTATTATTATTTTACAGCAATAATGAGATGTACCCACAAACACTGAGGTCTCGGTTGTGCCACTATTTGACCACGTGTCTGAGCTACTGCAGTTCTCCTTTGTACAATTCTTCCTATCCAGAAGTACAGTGGGGGTGGTTGTCTAGTCCAAAAGTGTGTTTAGACTTTGTGCATTAACATAATGTTTACCTGTTGCGAAATAGTATGTACTTTTCATAAATTATTACTAGCAGTTTCTGACTTCCTATTTGCGTGAAAAGTGCTGTTTTTCTGGAAAACTCCAAACAACTGTGAGATAGCCAAGGATCATTATCATCACCGTTGCCATTGTCATGGTTTGTTACTGGTAGCTCTCTTTTACTAGTTGACATTGTATAACAGACGTTGTACGAGCTCTTCAATGGCCTAATATAGCAGTCCTTTAATGACCTCATCTTATAATGAAACTTTCATTTATGCCAAGAAGTTATAAAATCTATCATCAGAACAAGTGGAGAACTTTGATTTGGTGATGCTTTGGACTTACTTTATAAAAGGAAAATAGCTGAAATGTAATGGAGTGGCAAAACACAATACTTGCATCTGAGGCACAGGAATGGGAGGTATGCAATGATTCAGTGGCAAGGTACAGTGAGATGACCTGTTTTTTCATTTGAGTGAATTTGCTGTATGTCTCACGAGGAACTTGCCAACAAAGGTTTAAAGAAAGACTATGTGTTGGAGTCTGTCTGGTTAAGGAGGTCCCAGGATGATTTAAAGCTTTGCAGATGAGACATGTATGTACAGCAAAGTGTGGTGTTTCAAAGGAAGAAAATGTACTTACTGGTGTGACTATGCAGAGGCAATAGTAAAACTGCATCGATGGATGGATGCCTGCATGAGTAGCATATAAGAGGCGGACTATAGCAGGACTGAATATCTGACTGGAAGCTCATCTTCTAAGCTTCTCTTGTAGCTGCTGTCCTAGCCAAGACATTGGATGCCACAGTCACTCTAGTATAAAATCTCTCAATTAACTTTTATTTTCAATCTGAGAAAAACTAAGAACAATTCTGCCCAATGAAAGCTAAAAAAAAGTATCAAAAATCCTGAGATCTTGTCTGTTCTTTATGAGGAATTTTCTGTTGGAAAACTGTGCAGTTAGCCTTTCTTCTGCTAGGACTGGAAGTCAATATTGAGTCTGCAAACTGGAAATCAGCCTCGAGCTGAATCACACTTGTTGACTCAGTATCAATGGGAAATATACTTGTGTTAGCTCCTTCTGTTATATGCTTATCAAAAATGCTATTACATTAAGAGTATTTTGATTCTATATGCAATGTGTAATATAAATAATAAATTATTTGACGTTCACTTCATGCAGGATTGTGTGTACTACATAGCTGATCTGTAGCTACATTTGCTTTCATTTCCGTAATTTTTGTGAGTTAAATTCTTCATCACCAGCCTGCACTAACAACTTCTTGACTTAAGCTTCCTCAGGCTGGTGGTGATGGTGATTTTCAGCTAAAACAGTAGTAAACATGCATTGTAATAAACATTATACAATGGTAGGTTTTAACAGAAAGGAAATTATTATTTATTGAGTGTTGCTGGAGGGGCTAAAATAGTATAAATAAACAGAAAAGAAGACAAAGACCAAGGGAAGCACAGTCTACAAAGCTAGTTTAAGCATATTTGAAACCTCTGCAAAGTTCAGAAGAAAAATGAAAGAATTGCTTTATGATATTCTTCTCCACTTGGCCTGAAGTCCTGTACTACAGTAAAAAGTCAGGATTTATCAGCAAGGATAAGTATGTTGTTATGTATAAAAAATTATAGGATTCCTCATTTAAGAATAAGAAGTTACTAAACACTTCAATGGAAAAAAAGCAGCTGAAACAACAGCAGGCTCCACCCAAAAGAAAGCATGTATCTGCAGAGGAATTTGTTGAGTATTGCTTTGTTCTTTTTTGCTTGCCTTTACAAAAAGAGGCAGAAGCATCACTCAAATAAATATGGAATAGGGCACACCCACAGAAGCCTTGTACTGTGACCAGAGAAAAAGCTGAGAAAGAAAAATCTTAATCAGGTTTTGGATGGGAGAGATTTGGGGATGGGCACTGTAGAATTTTGTACTATTATTTTGATTTTTCTTATATTTAGAGAATGATAACTTGTTTGTAAATAAAGGAAACACAGTCATTGCCTCAACATCAGCTCCCCCTCTCCTTGAAATGACCCACCTAGAACCCAGAAAACTTTTGGATCAAAAAGCAATAAGAGAGTGTGTTTGGAAGCAGGGGATAGGAAATATTAATAAGATCCAGAATAAACCTGCAGTGTGACAGGGTATCTGTTCTCCCTGTTTTACCACCACAAAATCTGGAATCAGATGATCATAACTTACTTGCATTCTACATTGTCATTCAGCACTGGAGTACAAGCAATAGCAAAGCACTAAACAACATTTCACTCTGTCCTTTTGGAGGCAAACGGGACTGCTTCTGGGCTTCCTCCTCCTTGTAGCACTGTGTGAGCACACCCAGGCAGTTGAAATGAAACAAGCAATGAGGTTCAGGTGCCAAAGTGCACCAGTAAAAGGACCAGATACTTACTAAAGGACCAGCAAAAAGAGAAGCTTAGCAAAATGAATATTTCCATAGAGGGATTTAAGTGAGGAGTCAGGGATTGCTGAAGCAGTTCCTGTGCTGATCTTCTATTTCATTGTTATCATTATTTTGCATACTCAAATCAGATTGTGGAGGTAGTTCAGTAAAATGGGTTTGACTGAAAGAATAATTACTGGAACCATTCTGATGCTATCTTAAAAGGCAGAGGGTGCCTCCAAAAGCATTTCCCAGAGGGCGCTTGTTGGTGAGATATACTGAAGGACTTAAGAAAAGCTGGATGAAGAACTTAGTGTGTTTTAGTAGTAATAAATCTGCAGAATAGTGCCCAAATGAGTGGCAGCATATTCTATTTGTACAAGTACAACTTTGAAAATCCTTCTGGTTTTGGTAAAAAGAATAATTATTTTTTACTTGGGTAAAATTAATTAAAACTAATTATAATAGAGGTGATTAAAAGAGTAATTGAGTAATAACTTGCAGGCTGAAGAGGAATGGCAGTGGTAGTGTGGCTTGCAGAGTTGTCTGGGTCTCTGATTTCTGAGCAAGAATCCTTTCAGCGTAATAAGAAGGGACTCTGATTACAGCAATATTCTTAACTAAATCCCTGTAATCCTCTTCCGTATCTAATGAATCTCTTTATTGGTTTGTCTGCTCTAGGATGCAAATGCAATGATGTGTATGAATTATAAAATAATAAAAAACTAGGCAGAGGTGGCACAGCTCACCAATTCATCCCAGGATTGTACTACCGTGCTCCTCACAAGGCCTGGTCTGAGCAGATCCTTAAGACTTAGAGTGAGGGAGACTGTAATCACCACAATTATTTTAGTGCTTTACTCCTGACTATTAGGAAGGTTTGAAGACTATTATGAATCTTTCCGTAGTGTTTCCTCCACAGAATAAATAGCCCTTGTTCTTCTGACCTTTCCTTATGTTTCTACACTTCCAGTTGCTTTTATTGCTCCCTTTTGGGTTCTGTCCAGGTGATCATGTCCTCTATGCTTTTGTTGAAGTGAGAGCAGATGATGGAGAGTCAGTGCCAGTGGCCAAGAGATGACTGCATTGTCTGCCACATTCTGCACATCTGCAGCTTCCTCCGTGCTGGCCGCCCTCAGCATTTGTGCCCTAAATATGGCAGCTGATATTTCCCCAGAAGAATAAGATTCCCTCTAGTGCTGAAAAATACCTTCCATTGAAGAACAACAGATTGTAAGGGTCACTAGATGGGAACAATGCAGCAGGACACAGTAAGTCTGGGATTTAAACCATTGCTGTTGCACCTACACCCTCTGTCTTTGGGAACTGCAATTGTCTTTGTGTAGCATAGCCCTTTGTTACCTTTTAACAAATTCTGTTACACTTTAACAGGTTTGGGTTGTGTTTGCACTTTTCTTTTGCCAAGCAGAAAAGTTGCAATTATAATTGTGGGCCCTATTAAGACAGCGTTAGGAATAATCAATGAAATAACAGCCTCTGCGATATAGGCTGTGCCAGCCCTGTGCCTGGCCTGGCGCAGGCTGGGGGTCTGGGAGGCAAAGCAGGGCAAGTGCCATTAAAAAAAAGACTGGGAGCAAGATTTGCGGGAAACAATTGCTTATTGCTTTGACTCCAGCATATGCATAATTTCACAGCGCAGCAAGCAGCAGTCGGGGATTTTGCATAAAACAGTCGGTCAGGGCATTCTGCACAATTTGCCCCTCCTGTTTGTCCTGGGTGAGTGAACACGCTGTGGCAGGCACAGGTGGTGACCGTGGCTCCGTTTGGGCTTCTCACTCTCTCCATTGTGCCATCTGCTCCTCTTTGCTCCTGCAAATACCCTGCAGGAGACAGCAGAGAAGCAGAATCCTGTTAAGGGTAGTCGGAGATCTGACTCTCTTTCTTTTGAGAACTCTTCCTCTGGCCATCAGGTGATCAAGCACTTTTTCTACAGCCAATCCCCCCGTATTTGGAGCTCATCTCATAGCTGTGAGACGTCTCTTTTCTCGTGAGAGAAGATGGTGATGGAGTGAGAGTCCCTTTATCTTCATGGCTAGAGTGAATTCTTCACAGAGGAGTCTTAGTTGAGTCCTCTCTTTTTTTACAGTGCTATGTTACCTGAAGCTGATCACATCTGGGCTGCTGTGGTCCTGCTCAACCGCATGTGCATGTTCCTATCCCTTGTGTTGCACAAGCTCCTACAGTTATGTGGGGGTCTGGCTCTGGGAGCTGCTCCAGCTGAGAAATAATCACTTTTGTGACAGAGACAGCTGTCAGCCCCCTGAACTGTCTCAGCGTGTGGTTGCATAAGAAGCAGTGCTAGCAAAAAGAAAAGGATGGGAATGTAGTTGGGAAGTCCTGCAGATGGCAGGACTACAGCAGCCCAAATTTAGTACCATTGACTGCCATACAACTGCACTGTTCCTTGCTGCATGTACTCACCGTGATATATGTGATGTACTTTGAATGGGTCCATGCCTCTTCACACAGCTCTCTGGCCACTTCCAGGTAGATATCCAGCCTGCTGCTGCTGCTGCTTCTGCTGCTGCTTGAGGTAGAGGTGAAAATGATGTGTTGCTCGTGCAGTCATAGGTTACAGGCGATGACAAAACATTATATCTTCTGCTGAGCTAGGTGGTAATGGTAGGTGATTGAGCAGTGCACAGATCTCACACTTATGATTGTGGAAATATGGCCTAGATCTCACGCTTGTGGAAACATGGTATATGTGTCCACCTTTGCATCACTTCCTCTGAATTCTCTCTCATGTCTTCTGAATATTTTTCCATTATGTCAAAATCACTTTGAATTCTAATCCTGTCAGCCAGTGTCCTTTCAGTCCCTCAGAGCTTCCTGTTCTCTGCAAATTTAATAGAAATGTCCTCTAGTTCATCGTCCAGGTTACAAATGAAACTTTGAATGAAACTGGACCTGGGCCACATTCCTATAGCCCCAAGCTTGATAGAAAAGTGTCACTTCATCAGTCCCTCAATTTTGACAGTGGTCCATTAATAATTACTCTTAGCATATTGTTATCCAGTTATGTTTTGCATCTACCTTCCATTAGTTTCAACTAAATGTCTTCTGAAATTCACCCCTCCCAACGACATCCCACCTTTGCTGGATTAACGGGTTCTCATATACTAAGATAATGGGGACAGTTTAATTGCCCTCTGAAGGCAGCTTATTTCTACACTTAAGGCCACTTGAACACATAGTATCTAATCCTCCCACAATGGTGGGAAATTAATGTGGTGTTTTCACAACAGAACGACAATAAATAAGTTACCTGTCACTGCACTACATTTTCTGTTAGCCTTTGCAGAGCCTGTAAATCAGCATCTTGCCCTACCCTTTCTCTTGTGCCTGTGAATGAAAAAGATCTGCTTACTTTTTTCACAGAAAAATAAAAAAAAAACAAGGCCTCATTAATGGTGGCTGTTCTTCGCAGTTTTGCAACCAGCAAGGCCCTTTGTGCTTTTCTTCATGGAAGTGGAACATGTATGTGGCATCCCCATGGCAGTAAAGCACCCACACTGTTTAAAGCAATAGCTCCTCGCACACATTGATAGCTGCAAACCCAGCTGCTCCCAAAGTAAGCCTTTATATCTACATGCTATGATAAGCATCTGCAGTGTTGGTCTTTAAAATACTGTGTTTGTTCTTTTATCTCGCTGTTTTACAATTCCCTACTTGCTGCACGTAATTGTCACTGAAGTGAAGGAGATGGCAGGTGATCCCTGCCACTCTCTGTTTAGCCATTCCTTTTGGTGGTGAATTGAAAGCCGAGGAAAGAGGTGCATGGCAGTGGAACTATAGAAATTATTTAGATTAATATTAGCTAAAGAAAGAAAAAAGGCCACTGAATCTTCCACAAATTTCAGAGGAAAGCTTAACTGAAGGCTTAGAGACCAGTATGATTCAATTCCATACATAAACCAGTTGCTGCCTCCATTTTTGCCTGGAGGCCAATGCTTGCAGTCTGGCAGCAATAGTTTGTGTCTAGAGGCAGCTTTGAGTTTGCTTGGTGAGAAGGTATTATTTTTAGTGTGCACATTTATCCTGCCAACCTTGAAGACATAAAATCTCCTTTACACATAAGCAGACAATCATCTAACGGAATTTAAAATACTTAATTAGCTTATCACAATCACTTTAAGGTGAGTGTGGAAACGTTTTCTGCCACTGGAGAGCATTTGTATGGTGATACAAGTTCACTGTGGTGATGGTAGCCAGCTCAGAGATGTTATTTTCTCTCTTGTTATATAAGAGAGAAATTGTAGGAATCACCAGATTTTTTCCCATTGTAACTGAATGATTTTGCTGGTTGTGATAAAGGAGTCTTTGTAGTAAGTTGGATAGAATTAGGTCACGGCAACATGCAGTCAGTTTCTGAGCCTGCCAGATATTTCAGTTTTGACCTTTACTGTCCACAGTACTGGAGTTAATTATGACTAGAGAGTACTTACCATTTTTAGTCTTCACCGAAATCTCTTAGCCAAACTGCTTACTACGGATAACGTAGTGTCTGTTGGTAGTTTGCACTTTTTTTAAGACTGTGTGGCATCTGCCACCATTGTCACAGACCATGATAAAGACCTTCAAAATTGCATTATGTTTAGATGCTACATCTGGAAATCACTTAGCACAATGATTCTGTGTCTGTACAGTATAGGGGACATGAATTCCCTGCACCTTGCTAGGTAATACATATTGCTATAAATTCAAGGTAAATACAATACCGCTCTGGTGTTTACTATTTTATATTCACTTTCTGGCATATAAATTAGTACCTGATTCAGTGAAATCATCAAAACGTCTTCAGACAGAAAGACATTAAGTCTGTGTCTTCCCCTATGGCTGGCAAAAAATCTGTGGTGCATGGTGCTGCGTGTCTAATTGTGACTTAGGACTTTTGAAAACTGCCGGAGAACTTCCAGAAAGATGTTGATCCTGTCCCACTACTTGGAAGTAGTAGGAAAAAATTAACAGGAAAGGCAGGAAAGCCCCAGTCACCCACAGAAGACTGCTATCTTGAAATAGAGAAACTGAACCTGACAGCACCAAATAGGAACAGATCTTTCAGAAAAAGGTTTGAGGTCTCTCTCAAGGGGATGTCTACTGGAGAAGCATCTGGTCATTGTCCCCTGCAAGCAGGAGAAAGATTACAGTAACAATAAGAGCTGTGTGGGAGGTCCTTCTCAGTATGCCTTGATTAAAGGAAGGTAAGTATGTGTTTAATTCTAATTTTACTGTCTGAAAGAAAAAAAAATGCTTAAGGAAAATGTATTCCTAAACTGAATGAAATCAACCACAGTCTAATAGCTTTAATGCCAAGGTAGCTGCCCACAGTCAAATCAGAGATATGTTTCATGAAGCAAACAGCTTCTGACACTACTATAGCAGTGTCAGCCAACTCTTGCTTGAATAAAGCAGCCAGTAAAGCTACATAGCATGTAATTTAAGAATTTTCTAAGCTGCTGATTTCACAGCTATGGAGATATTTCTTCTTAAAGTAAAGGAAGTAGAAATATTAGTAACTGCTATTGTAGGTTACCACTCTCCAGATTTTTTATGAGTAAGATCTAATATTTTAAGCTTTAAGCACTCATTAATTTTTTTTAGATCCCAGGAATTTCAACACCCATTTCATTAAAAACCCTTTCAAGCTTCTCAGGAAGTTTCAGTTTCCAGCTGGCTAATTGTGGTACAATTAACCAATGTTCTTTTCCCCCCCCCCCCCCCGTAAGGATTTACACTTCTTTATCCGTTCAGATAAATATCTAATTGACCCAAAGCATCACAATAAAGCAATGATGCATCCTGCATGAAAAGACAAAAGTGTAAACGACTCCTTTAAGAGGGGCTTAATGTTCACAGTCATAGTTCCCCTCCAACCAATTCTTATTTTGTTTGTTTTAACATTTAAGTCATTCTTGTTTTTAAAAGTACTATTTTTCCCCCTAAAGTTCAGGCCTTGTGACAATAAATCTACAAATTGTGTCAAGGTAGCAAATATACTTCAGCTATAAGTTTCCAAGGCTATGTTATAAACAGTTGTCTGCAGAATTGTTGTTTTAACACCTCTTCCTCATAGACATCCTGGATACTCACGTCACGTACTTATTGTCAATAAATGTTTGCAACAACTTGCAAAAAGATTTGGGCATTTTCCCACAGACTAAATTTAATGCAACTCAAAATATAAACATCACTGGTTTAAGCCTTTGCAGTACATTAGAGACAGCAATGTCTCTAATTTTTCACTGTTTGTTTGTATATGGTTCCCTACAGAGACTGAAGAGACTAATTTCTTTCCCTGAGTGCAGGAATAACAGATGGTGTCAGTCAGGCAGACCTGCTAGCGTGCATATGAACAGACAATCAAGAGATGAGAAGATTTACTTTGGAAACACAATAGAGAACAGCAGCCAAAGCATCCCGTTTTGTAATTGCTTGGGTGAGAAACTTCTTCCTTCTTCTTCTTCTCCTGAGCCCAGGACAGCAGCAGGGGGATCAGCTCAGATGTATTTAGATGCAGCCTGAAATTTTAAAAGGGAGGTTGGGGCAGGGACCAGACTGAAGGTCCTGCAGAAGGGGCTTGAATTCTGAACTGTTGAGCAAAAGGGACTGACAAACAATGAAAACTTTGCTTTTCCTTTTAAAGGCTTCTGGTAGTCAGAAGAACAGAGACAAGGCCTTTCTGTCTCTAAAATTTAAGAATACGTTCAAGTGCTGGCTTGCAAAAACACTGTTCTGGTTGCAGGAAGCTTCTCTCAATTGCAGAGTTCGTGATGGGGTTTTTTTTTGTCCAAGTGGGATTTGCAGTTCACCAAAGATGTCCCTGTGGGAGCTTTGGGTCAGTTAGAAGCTGCTCAGGAAGCTGGTCGCCAGTTTCCAGGACAGGTGGGCGATGGTACAACGTAGTGGCTCAGGGTCTTGTGCTGAGAAAGAACAATTCCAGAGAATATGTAAAAAAGGTGAAATAACCAACTGGAACTGAGGCAGTGTCCTACAGCATTTGAGGTTTTCTCACATTTGCATTTCATTCTTCAGAGAATTCCTGACAGAACAGGTTATGTGAAAAAAAACCACATGTTTTCCAAGGCATTGGTTCATAGAAAACCATAAAGAAATGGAATATGCAAATCATATGCATATATTTTCTCATGACAAAAGGTTTGGTGTATCTCCATTCATAGAGTGTTCTGAGTGAGAGCATGAGGCTGCTTCACCTGCTCTGTCAAAGCCCTTTCAGGTTTTGGTCATAGCTCTGCCCATTTCATATCTGTATGACCCATTCTTGATCGACAAAAAGGGTGGGATTTCCTGTCATGGTAGCTCAAGCTGGGCATATCTATTTGTGCAGGTCTAGACCAGAGCGATACAAGATGCCTGGTAAGAGCCCAGTGTGGTAGCTGCATGGTGATGGTATTTGAAACCAATTGCTCTGTTTCAATACCCTCTCTCTAAAATGGACTACGTCAAGTTAAAAAAAAAGAAAATTACTTTTCAGTGGAAAATTGAAAAAAAAAAATTCAAGTGGATATTCTTTTGTTCTGTCTCCTTGAAAGGTTAATGTGTTAAAGGAAGGAAATGTTTCACTTCTATGTTACAATGCCTTTTTTATAACTTTTATATTTATAATTATAAATCAAATATTTTATGATTTCTCGTTTTAGAAGAAGATGCTACTTTTTGTCCTGATTTAGGACAAAATATTAAAAAGGTCTCAGTGTTTTTGGTTTTGACCATCTCTAATTATTTATGACATTATCAGCATCTATATATGGGAAAAGCTAATTTATTTTCAAGCAATCTTGTCAGCTTTTCGAGGGAACTGTGAAATGAGTGAGGAGGGCATAAGAGATATATATTTATAGACCTCAGTTCCAAGTCATCTTGAGCCTGTGACAGCAGCGCACAAGACAGCCTGGCCGTGAAGTGCTTACGCAGGACAGCTGGCTTGTTGTCCGTCTGGAGCACTGTACTCTGACACTTGAGATCATGGGATACTGAAGATGCAATTTGCTAGATGTGGTTCCCCATGACCCACGGTACAGTGGTCCTCTTCACACAGCTACCAGCTTTGAAATTCATGCCTCCTCCTAAATTCCCTCTCCCCCCAAAAAAGGATAAAGGCACTTAGTCCACATTTGATAGCCTGGGTAACTACCAAGATGCTGCGAAAAGAGGGAGCTTGAGGCAGAAAGTCAGGTAACAAGTAGCCTTTGTGGTAGATTCATCACAAGAGTTTGTCAAATACTGTTTGCTGCAGGGATTCCAGGGGGAATTAGACTGAGGTTAACCGAGACCACTGACTGTATTTCGACTTCACGCTAGGCTGGCTCCTGCTCTTGCTCGCTGCTGCAGGAAGGATGTTGCTCTTTCCACACTGCCCCTTGCTGCTCTTCCCAGAGACCAAAGTATCCTGTTTGTTATTACAATAAATGATATGCTAGTGTACACAGGCACTGTATGGAAGTACAACTATTTTTCAAGTAAAACTGAGAAAGACAGGCCGTTCTGAGCAGGAACATTTCTTCCATTCACAGCTGTTCCTCTCCTTCTCAGAGGTTTAGTGGGGTCCAGCTCACGCAGAAAAAAACACCAACCCAAAACAAAACAAAAAAAGCCCCGAAAACTCCTGAGGGAAGCAAACTAGGTTAGTCATCTCACTTCCGAAAATCACCTAATGCTTTGGTATTAAGCTGTGGTGTGCAGGAAGCTAGAGCTGAGGACCTTTCCGAAAGCTGCACATGTACTTGGTCTCTGCTTCTGTTGCTTCCTGAGGACTCTGGCACTCATGGAGCCACAGAGAGCCCTGAAAAGCCTTTATACTTCAGGGTTTATGTTAAAATTCTAGTTTCTTAGGAATGCAAAGACAATTTTTTTTAGACCTTACCCTTTATTGGCGTGATGACTTATAGCTCTGCCTGTAGGCACAATATTTTGGAATTTATTTCAGTAACTGTTAAGAGTTCTGCTTTCAGATCTGAAGCACAGCTGAAAACCACACTAATGTAAAGAAGGGTTTTAGCAATGGCTAGGAAGAGCAGGGATTACCCAGGCTACTGGAAAAACTTACTCCATCCTGCAGTCAAATTCCTCATGCAGTCAAAGGGGAAAGCAGAGGCTTTTAGCGAGTATAAATTAGCCTGGCAACAATAACTTTAATTATGGTACAGCCACGAGAAAGTTGTAAGTCCACTTCATTCTTCTTTCAATTCAGCTTTCTTCTGAGACACATATTAAAGATTTTAAAACCAATTCTGTGTCCCATTTCCTGCGTGGGACCTTAATCTTGTCAAATATATTCATTGCACACAAAGGTTATTTCTGTCTTGTTTTGATGCTACAGATTTAAAGAATGAGATCATTTCTGTTGGATTCCCAGCTGTTTAAGAATTTGCATCTCTTTTTAAGAAGCGCTAGAGGAAACCACAGTGTCCTTGCCAGAAAAACAATCGGATAATAAGATTGGATTTTATTTAATTAGGAAAAAAAATCAGACATGATGTGATGTGTGGGTGAATCAGCACAGACAAGAATGCCTGTGACCCAAAAAATGTTTACTCTTGAACTGACTGCCATACTGTGTGTAGAATTACTTTTTACCTCTTGCAGTGTTGTTTTCCTTCTTCGCTGCATAATACTCCTAATATGCAACATTTCCATGCTGTGCTAATTCTGATGGT
The DNA here is from genome assembly GCF_000699245.1 of Pterocles gutturalis. NCBI lineage: Eukaryota > Metazoa > Chordata > Aves > Pterocliformes > Pteroclidae > Pterocles > Pterocles gutturalis. Next base: position 26,483 of record NW_010135304.1, read on the forward strand.
TTTATCACAAATTTTAGGACCATTGTTTATCTTCTTAAGGTCCAGTTCTAGAAGTGACAGAGAAGGAATCTTGGATATAATTTTTAGTTAAAAGTTAGTTTCTGGCTACAGGAAAAAATTATAAGCATAATGAAGGTCAACCTAGAGTTTCTACAATATTTCCTTTCTGCTCATCACTAGATTTTTTTGTTTTTTTTAAGCTGGTGACTAGCAGAAGTGTTTATGTGTTTTAGATCCTTACACAGTGGAAGTTAAGTAGAAGTTGCAACATGCAGCAAGATTATTATTCCAAATTTTATACCAGGGGAAGGTGATACCTTCACAGTGAGGGTGGTGAGGCACTGGAACAGGTTACCCAGAGAAGTTGTGGATGCCCCACAGAGAGAAAGGCTGTGTGGTTTGCTCAGTGGTTAACATACAGTCACTGCCTTGCTCTTGCTGGACATTTTGGATGGAATACAATTATGGTCACTGTGTTTCCAGAGAAAATATCTTTGCCCTCGCTTTACCATTCCTTTAGATTATTTCTTATTTAACCATTGTTTATGGGCTCTGAATTTAAAGGACCATTATCAGAGTCTGATATACAAGAATTATAGTAATTTGAACAAATTTCGGCATGTTGATTGATTTATTATGATGTTTGGGGCACAGAGGGAGAGTTTAATTATAGCAGAAGGCGCTTTTCCTTTACATGGAATTGTTCAATTATGAATTCTGTGGTGGCTCTAGAAATGAACAATAAAAAAAAGACAGACATTGCTAATGCTATGCTGGGATGCAGTTAAAGATAGAGCTCATGGGAAAGCAAAATACTTGCACAAATACAATCACCATATCATCAATTAATTATTATTCAGAATGTTTTCCACCAAACTCTTAATGCTGATGGATGAAAACAAATTCTGAAGCCATCCATGCTGGTATAACCTTACCCTTCTGAAGGGTTATACAGCTTTGTTACAACTGCTGATGACAGAGATACAGAAAATCCTTACATTTTGTCTGCTCTGATGTAATTTGCTACAGTGGCAAACAGCTATGCAAGGGTATATTGGAAATTAGTCAGAATTTCCAATAAACACCTTTAGCATTATTCCAGCTAAAATGCTGTTGAAATTTTAAAAAGATAGAGTTCCACTGAATATTTTTATTGTGCTCCTACTCTATATGTTGACAATTATAAATCGGCCTCTACCTGAGGAGGCTGAGCCATCTTCCTGTTCAACTCTTCTCTATAGGCACTGAATTTTGCATCTTGATTCTGCCACTGTCTCCTACTTACAAACTGTCACAACAGAGCTATCACTCTTAAACTGATAAAAGACTTTTTTTTTTTTTTTTTTTCATGAAGTTAAATATCAGGAACTTTCACCCACCTGAGGCCAAAAGGATTTTAAAAGTAAAGCAAGACGGTGAGCCTTTCATGAGGATTTGGGCAGGGCCTGCTGGATCAGGCCCCTCTTTGTGCAGCACCATCTCCAGCAGCGGCACTAGGAGGTGGGACAGGCATCTTGGCAGCGTTTCTTGGTAAGAGCAGGTGGAGAGAAAAACTCAGAAGTCCAAACACTCCCTTGATCATTTCTGGGATACTGAGGTAGCAAAAGAAGCAGGAAGAAGATACATATAAAAATTTGCAAAATCCTTTGATTGGAACCGATTTTTTTTCTTAAAGTTAACAAGCAAAAAATGTATTGGAAACAACAGTCATCTTCCAAGTGAAGACAGCTAAGTATAGCCAGCTGGTATAATGGTTAATGTCTGAAGAGGACCTTAATCATAGAGACAAAACTTCAAAGACTCTTCATCCACCAGAGAAGGGCAATACAAAAATCAGCCACAAATGGGAAATAGAAGACAGAAAGGGATAGGTTTCAATTTGATGATCCTCATAAGCTGAGGCAACAACTGCTGCCAAAATGGACACCCCTGCTTGCTCCTGTCCCCATGCTGCAGCCGCCTGTTCCCATGCCCTCCCTTACGCTGGTGCTTGTCTGACCACCTAGTGCATGAGCTAAGGGAGTTGAACTAGCAAAAATGTATTGACTTGTGTTTTTTCCATTGGTAGGGTGTTTTCTGTTGGTTTAGATTTTTTTTAATGGGGCTGTGACAAGGATCAGGCAAGTGTCAGCATGAGGGCTAAGAGCAGAGGTGGGGGAGGGAAGGGGACTGCATTTTAGCAGCAGCTTGCCGTAGGAATGGCTTTGCTGTGTTTAAAACCATAACCTTAAACACTTCTTTGGAAAGCGCTTTGCTTTATAGTTCCAACGTTGCCAATTACAAAGGAAGAACAGTCCTCCTCTAATTTAATTGTTAAATAATGCGCAAGGAGTGGGAAGCAGTAAACGTTGTGGTTGTAACTGCTGCTTTCTCCTGTGTTATTTTGCTTTATTTCTTCCCGAAGCAAATGATGCAAAGAACCTATAGCTACAAGAGCCTTTACAAATGTATTTTATCTCCTTTTTCCTTCTTACAGTTTGTACATTTGTTTTTAAATAATGGAATAAAAACAGTTTCAAAAGACACAGCTGTTAAGTTAGCTTTTAACAGGAGGGTGGTATACAGAGCAATTGTGACAAACTGTAAATCAATGTAATTCCAGTTGTCATATTTTTACACGTCATACCCTTTTTTTAAGAGATGGATAGTTTCTTGCTTAGATCAGTACTTACAGCCATAGATTTTTCTCCCTGGTTCTTCAAGGAGGAAAGTACTGCTTGTCTCTGTGTTTCCTTTCCTCTTCTTAAAAAGCACCTTGGAAGACCTATAAGGACCACCTATCGGCTTATAATGTAATACATTTACCTTTTGTATTTCCAGAGTGTCCCCAGCAAGGATGGAAAGAGCAAAACCAAATCAAGGGTACTAAGCCCAACCTGTACTTATGAGACAATGCACAGCCAGCTCCACCCTGGAGCTATGTGGTGATTCCAGCGTTTTTTAAAAAGTATGTGAAAAGTCTGTGCTGGCACCAATCCTGTAGAGACTGACAGAGAATATACCATGGATGTAATGTCGAGTCATGTGCATGTGCCATAAGGCCGGGGCTTTGCTCAAGAATAAAGCTGTTTATACATGCAGAAATCCCAGAGAAGAACGTGGGCAAAAAGGAAGGTAACACAGCAGTACTGGTGTATGCAAGTAGTACCAGTTGTACCTGATCAGTCTTTCAGTTGGGGTCTCCTGTTGCAATCAACAGCTTCAGAAATACTCATCTAAGGTTCATTGTACCTAACAGAGGCATCAAAGCCTCAGAAGTTCCTTCCTAATGGATTTTATGATATGAGCACCATTCCTGCCTCGTGTTAGGAAGCATTTCTTTACTGAGAGGGTGGTCAAACACTGGAACAGGCTTAGAGGTGGTCAATGCCTCAAGGCTGTTGGTGTTTAAGAGGCATTTGGACAATCAGTCAATGCCTCAAGGCTGTCGGTGTTTAAGAGGCATTTGGACAATGCCCCTAATAAAAAGCTTTGGCTTTTGGTCAGCTGTGAAGCAGTCAGGCAGTTGGACTAGGCATCATTGTAGTCCCTTCCAGCTGAAATAGTCTCTTCTGTTCTATTCCATCTACAATCAGCTGGTTCTCCTGAGCAGTTCTTTTAATCACCAAATGACATCTCTGTGGAAATTAGGGGCTTTTTTTCTAATTTGAAAGAGTTGTTTAGGAATGTTATTTATCTTCTAATTATGTTAATCCCAGTTGGAAAACAAAAGGAGTAAAATACAGTGGGGCCAGCAGCTTTCTTAAGTGACAGTGTTTTGAAACTACTGGCTTAAGCCATGGATCAGGGCCAAGTTCAGGGCTGCGGTATATGCCTGCTTTACCCTGTTGTGTGAAGTCAGTGATGGGTAAGATTCTTTTTCTTTCTCCTAAGTAACAAACAGTTAAGGGATATGTCAGTTTTCTTTCTCTACCTGCTATTGATTTAATTATTTATTTTAAAAAGCAACAGCTGTTCTGCTAAAAGTAAATTGATGAGAAGAGTCTTGAAATTTAGTGATAAAGTAATAAAGCTGTGATCATTTTAGTCTTGTACTGAAAATGAGTTTTACAGGTGCATTCACCCTCTTCACCTGCAAATCCTTCCCAAGATTCTTGCCCTGTTCCATCGCAGTCCACATCCAGCTTGCTGTGAACCCTGCTGAGACACCTCCTTGCCAAATTAGAACAAGTGGTACCAGCTGGTAATAGTCACATTACCTGTGCAAACAATTTTAACAATATTTGTGTGTTTTTCTGGCTTAGCTATGTCACCTCCTGAAACTCCATCTTTACAAATGAAGGAGTAAACATTGGTTAACACACTCTGTGTTTCATAGTGTAAAAGCACTGTGAGCCTGTCCTTAGATCCTCTCATGAAAGTTGACTGTATCGGTCTAAAACTCCTTTTAATGTAAATTACCAGCTTGAGGACTTACACAGCCTTAGACACAAAGACTTTCCTGTCCGTATCATTACACCTTTCAGAATGATTTCTGAGATCGCTAGTCCAGCACAAAACCTTCTGTAACTGAATGAAAAGAAAGGATGTTTCTGAAGGACGGTGTAGCAGCCACTCAGTGAAAATGTTATTTTTTTAGATGAAATTATTTTTTGTTTGTTGAAAGAACAATATTAATTCAGACATATAGATAGATAGAGACAGACAGACAGACAGATAGAGAATACATACGCCTTCCAGCATAAAAACATAACATCTGTGTACTGCAGGTATTTAGTCTTGGCTACACCTCAGTGTGGTGAGCAAGAGTAGCCCATGGACCTTATGCAGCAGCGCCTCTTAGTGATGGAATTACATACACAGTTAGTATAGAACCAGAAATATTTTTGCTTGCCTTTCCTTTTACTTGATTCCAAACTCACTAACACATCAGACAAACTTTTTAACTTCAAATAACTTAAATCTGAGAATTATTCTTACTGTTCAAGCCATAGTTCTTGTTACATTTATGGCTATGCATGGACTTGCACTGCAATCTCCCCTTCAGATCATGGGTTGACATTTATCATATTTTTTTAGCTTAGATATACTTCTAAATCTGAGAAAAATCTATTATGTTATTAAAAATTTCTTATCTTCAATATACTAAAGATGTTTTTGATTACCAGATGTTCAATTTGCTGACCATTAGAATTTCAAAAGAGATTGCAGTCTGAATTCTTCTTTAGTCAGGAATTTTATACCAGCTAAACTGGCTGAAATTCAGTGGGAGCCTTTTATTTATTCACAGGTATTGACACTATGGTATAACTTTTCAAAGAACTTTTGCAACTCACTGGATTTCAGACTGATGTTACACTTTAATAGTGTAGCAGAGGCCAGTTTATTAGTGGGATACCTGACCAATATGAGTTCAAAAGACTCAGACAAAATTAGTTATTGGGATGTACAAGTGACCAAAAAAAGGAGTACAAGAAGACTGAGAGGTACTAAGTGAAATTCATGTAAGCCTAGATTGTCTCCACAGCAAAGGTTGATTCTAAGTTCTTGATAAACATTACTCCAGTTAACAGAAAAAAGACATGTTTATCATTTTTAAACTCACAACTGTAAACCTTTTATAACATCCAGAATTCTTTTTCTGGGAAAAACTGCTAGTCAATGTATCTTTCTACCTATCCCCATAAATACTTTATTTTATGCCAAGTATATTTGGAAAAAAAAAATAAAAAAGAGCTAGATATTCAGCAGGTCAGATGGGGGACTATGATAATGAAGTCAGTATATAATTCTGTGGTACATGTGGCACTAATACTTGAACATGTCCAAAGACCTAAGCAGTTAATTCTGACTTTCTTTTCTGCTTTTCAAACATTTGCATTAGAAGTTGCATTGTGGTTGGTTTAGAGTTTCCTCTGGTTCCTTATCTTCTCTGTGACACTCACTTCCTATCAGACTTCTTTATTCCTCGGTGTTACTTGTCAGAGGAGCTGGAGTATCGAGTCCTTCTGAGCAAAACCGAGGGAGGAGCCCCCACTGCTGCTGGGCACTGCTTGCTTGGCAACCCCTGGCCCCGTGGCCAGCGCCCAGAAGCAGCCTCGTCTCTTCTCCCTGCTTTTCCAAAGGGTCTGTTACCCTTACCACATTTGCCATGGAGAGGGGGAGAAGTATCTGTGCATGAGGTTTTGAAGCTCATGGCAAACTGCATCCACATTTGGCAGAAGGATTGAGGTTGTAAGGCAAATCAGAAAGCAAGGACATCCAGTCCGGGGGGAGGTACCTGATCTGCAGCAGCATTTTGGCTCTACCAAGGCTGTTCTCCGACAGGTCTCTGTGAAACCAAGGGAGAGAAGCAGTTGCTATTGAAGGCCTCCAGAGGGAGATCCTGCCCATCTAAATCCGAATGCCTAGCTGCAGTTCCTTAATTCCACCCTGAATTCCTGAAAGTTTAATGAAACTAGATGGCCAGGGCGTGGAGAGGGAAGCTATAAATACCGTGGCTGAAGGAGCAGCTGCAGCATGAGTTCACCTGTAATCAGGGGAGAGAGAGAATCTGAACTGGAAAAAAAACACCCTAATCCTTCTGGTTATGCGAAAAGCTGTAACCAGAGTTCACAGGCCCCGTAACCCCAGTCATCTGGAGAACCCTTCATTAGGTCCGGTAATTGTTCATTACATGAGAAAGCAATATTGAATCATCAGGCTGGATTTGTAGACCCTGCTGAGTGTCAGGAATTCTTTACACAGCTCAAAGCAGCGTACGGAGACATGGAGGAACAGCTGTGGTCACTAACTGATGATACAAACCAGAAGTAAATCCCTGGCAAAGCCAGAAACGGATGTGTTTTGAATTCAGGGAGTTAAATTCGCTGGAGTGTGGTTATACCTATTTAAAATAAAATATGTTCTAACAGTGTTTCTGAGATGCCATTCCTCTGGGATGAGCTCTGGTAAACAGCTGCATCTTTTCCAGAAGGTTACTTGTACTGAACTGGCTTAACAAAGGCATAAATTGCAGCAGTTTGAAGACCACAAGTAGGAGGGGGTGTTGAGGAGGGTTGGCTGCCCATGGCAGAAGTGATGAAGCCCCTGACCAGGGAGAACTGTAGTTCTGCATAACACCTCAGCAATTACAGCGAGCAGAAAACATCATAAAAGATGGTCCTGACAAAACATCCTCAAGGATGACAATAAATGTGACCAATAACTGTTGTATATCAAAGAGCAGTACCAGAACCAGAGACTCCCTTAGAGCTGGGTAAGAGCTGATCAAATCACACTTAACAGTAGCTGTAGTAGACAAAGAATTAATTTAATCTATCTGGTAGTTGTTCACTATTGTCACCAGTAAGGTGTGTGTGTCACTGTATTTGTCCTTTGGAGCTGGAAGAGCTACTGGTCCAGACTGGAGGGTCCCTTTCCCACCCTTGCCACCAGGATCAGCTGGTGAGTGAACCAAGAAGCATTGCCTGAGTCACCTGCCCCAACTACTGTGTGGCAGCAGTCCTCAGCAGCTGCAGTGTTCGTATCCAGTAATTAAAGGAGCACTTATGAAAGTTTATCAGTTAAAAATGAAGAAAATGAACATGAAGGAGGAAGTGCTAAGCCCTGCTATGCATGCTCCAAAGGGCTGTGCCCTGATGCCTCACTCCTGTCCAGGGCGAGGGTGACCCTAACCTGCTGCATTGTTGTTAGAGCTTTCTAAAGACATTTTACTCCTAGATGAAAACATCTGGGTCTTCAGCAAGTTCATATGCATGGCTTCACGCTTTTGGTCGCTCTGCCTTGTCTCTCTTACTCAGTGTTGGTGAGGCTCCGTCTGAAATACAACTTTCAGGGGTTTTTTTGGTCCAGTTAGGATGGATGCTGAGAAGCTGGAGGGGAGGGTGCCGCATTGTTAGGGGCCTACAAGAAAGCGTGAAGGGAGCTGCACTTGTTTCACCTGGTGAGAGGAGGCTGAGGAGACATCTACTGAAGAATGGGTACAAGGGTAAATTCAGTGGGAAAGAGACAGAATTAATATCACATGAAATCTTAGGCATATCCATAGAGCAGAAGTACCTGGCTATAAAGTGCATATGAAATAAATCCACCATGGTCACTGAGATGACACAGTAGGTACACAATAACGTCATCAAGCACACAATAAGATCAATAAGCACATATCAATACAACAAAGCATCAGGCACACAGCTAATGTGATGGCCAGCCATTACACACCTAAACAGGAAGAACAGCACGTCCCAGAGGTTACAGCGTACACACAGACCAACTTTTGTCCAATTTCAGACCAACTTCAGTTTGAGATTTCAGTACAAAAATATATGTCTAATATGTATATAACTATGCAAGTACATCTATAACATATTGCTCAGTCATTATGTGCTTGTGACTTCATATGGCTACACAGATTCAATTAAAAAAAATGCATTTATCTAATACAACAACACATAAGACAGCATATGAAACTCCGGAGAGAAACAGAATTTTCAATCGTCAAGTCAAAGTAATGTAGAAAACCTGCTACATTCACAAAAAAAAAAAAAGTACAATGCAAAGTTTGGTAATAATTCTAAAGTTGGGATTGAAAATGGCAAATTAGGAGTATTGATTAAAAACCTTTAATTGTTTTAAGAAAGTCCTGCTTTGTGAAAATATTTATTTTTCAATAGATTTTATCATGAAAAATATTTGATACGGCTATTACCCCACAAATCACAGCTACACTGTTGTAGTATAAACAACAAACTTCAAAATGAGGTGTTTCTAGTCTCTGCAAAGATTGAACACATCAGATATGTTCTTCATGGGTTATTTTGGTTTATTAGTTTATCTCTGATCATCTGGTTTAAGGCAAAGTCAGGTTATGTAAACTCCTTAACTAGTCCTCCATCTAACATTCTTTGTTATCTTTATTCTTCCTTTTAATTGGCAACCACCATCTTTATGTCTGTATGTCAGCCAGGTTGCAGCTGGGTTTTGCTCATCAGCAGCTTCCTGTACCAGAGAATAGTTACACTGCGTTGGCTTCTTGCTTTGATACTTTTTTTTCCTGAGCATTTGATCCCTTACTCATGCTGACAGTCGAGGCTGGTTTGAGTCACACTCTTGTGAGAATCTTCCTTGAATATTTTAGTACTACTACAAGACCTGTCACAGCGTGAAACATAGCGTATCGTGTTCCTGTCTAGAAATGACTTCCCAGAGAGCTGTGACCCTCATCCTGCATATACAAACACACATGAGGATGTCGATACTTGAATAAACCCCCAAACCACTGTAAGTATCTCAAGCATAAAGCTATTTATATAAGCGTGTGTTTGTAAGCTGATGACTACTGCAGACACAAGTACTAAGATGATTATAATACAATTGAATACAAAATTTAACACAGTCTGGCTTTGTTTTAATGAAGTGAAAACAGATTAGATGAACAAAGTTCTTTTATTCATGAGCTCTTGAAAACTGTCCTCAGCATGTGTGAATCCGTTTAGATTGGAGTACCTGGCCCAAGCATTTTATAAGTTGGAAAAGGAAGTGAAGTACAGAAAAACAGGAGTGAAGTGCATTGGGACACTGAAACTGATAGGAACAGAGGTAATATTTTTCTCCCTTCCCCGAATACAAAAAATAGCCTGAACTGGATGGAAAAACACAGGTGCTTGTCACCATCTTAGCCTAGGTTGGGCAATCACAGAATACATCAAATGATAAGAAAACAGTAAGTAATTGATCTATGAATCCTACTTCTGTTATGTTGGTAGACACATAGATAAAAACAATCTAAAAGAATAAAACTAATAAAATCTAAGAATTGAATAATTATTGGGGCTGCAGTTTACAGATCTGTTTATGGAGAAATATAGTCAGAGGCTACATCTGACTGGTAAGGACTGTAAATTGCAATGCCTTGCTTGTGACAGAGGTCCATTTTGCCAGGTGGTAATGAATCAAGCTGAAGGTTGACTGGTTTGGACAATTTTTATCCCAGTAGCAAGTGGCGTATATCAAGTGTTTGGGTTTAATAAGCTTACAGGAACAACTGAGTGTTGTAAAATTTTTATTTATTTTTGAAACTTCAGTAGTCTGATTTTTTAAAATACTCTACTGAGGAAAATAAAAGATATTAATTCCAATATTGAATTTCACTTCTTGGACTAAATAAATGTAGTTTTCTATAAAGTCATAAGAAAACAGTGATGTGAAACCCATTCTGGCTTGTGTCCATAAGTCCCATCAACTGTCTCACCCTCTTCTGATGCAAGTACAGTCACTAAGCTCCGGGCACTTACCTCAGTTACTTTGTGCCAAGAGTGCTACAAGCCAAGCATCACCGTTGAGTGAAACAGAAAAAGAAGAAAGTGAGGAAAGGGGAATCTATGAATAGGAAAACACAATCCTGGGACTGTAGTAGCCTAAAAGTGCAAGTTTCAGTTAGTGAAACCTCAGCCGGTGACCTGGAGCTCGTCCTGATGCACGTCATGCAGGGAAAACATGACTGCTCTGCAGCTTAAAGCAGTGTTGCACTGCAGGGTGCTGATGTTTTGCTTGTAAGGAGCGCTGTCCTGGGCTTTGGTAAGCAGGGCATCCTGCTAGCACAGGCACTGATGGAGCTGAATTACGCTGGCTGCTTCCAGCTCCTGGCCAGCACCACCTCACAGCTCTGCGGGCAGCTCCTCCTCATCACCAGGCTCACGTGGGCCCCACAAATGCGGTGCTACTTGATTTCCTAGTTCATGCAGCTTCTCCCCGAAGCTGCACAGAGATGTATCTATCATCTGTCACGAGAGTTTCACTTATATATCTTGTGTGAAGAGCAAAATCCAAGTGACACTTCTGCATTTGTGCACTTGCTCTTTATCTCTTACCAGCACAAGGACACGCCTTGAGCACCTCTGCCTGAAACTCCTTTCGGAGGCTGTCAGGCTACACCTGAATCAGGCCAGAAGTGCTACTCTGCACTGGTGACCTCCATCCCAGCAACATTATGATGAATATAGCAATTTGTTTTCTTGGCAGTTTCTGTGTGATACAGTAGATAAATCAATCAAACAAACAATCCACCCATCCCAAATGGGTAATAAAAACTGTAAGAACTGATGTATTGAATCAGGCCAGAGGTCTATCTAGTTCATTAGCCTTTCCTTAAAGGGGCTGACACAAGGTGCTTGGGAAGCAGTGGACAAGCAAGGAGAGCATGTGGTGGCTCTTCCCCAGTTCACAGCCCCATACTTCAGTGATCTGCAACTGGCTGGCTTGCTGGGAGGTGACATCTTTCTGTTTCACAGCACTTGAAGAGTTTTTCTTTCATGAATCTAATTGCTTCCTGGATATGTATACAATTTTACTATCTATAACAACCTCTGGAAGGGTTCCACAGCTTTTTGCTTTGGAGGCTTGCTAATTTCCATTTTTCTTCTTAACCTTACTAGCCCTATTTCTTAAGCCTGATGTTCTTATTACTTTCTGACTAGTGAGTTGATAAATCAAAAAGTTATGGTGTGGAATTTAAGGAAGGTAAAGAGGGTACTGAGGGATTTGACAAGAAAATAAGTGTTAGAAAAGGTGTAAACATCCATGATTCTGAAAAATTTTGTGCAGTAATAAAAGAAGACATGAAGGGAGGAAACTGAGGAGAGCTCTGCTTTGACTGTGAAGGAGAATATTTTCCAACAGTATGATGTATTCCTACTTGAAATATCAAGTAAGAGATTGGGTGTGTCTAAAGATGGACTGGATCAGAACCCTTATGAATGAGTAAGGATCATCCTGCTTTTGCATTAAATATCTTTCTCTCTTTGCAGTGAATTCCTTTACTTTCTTCTGTACCTGGGAACCAAACTGCAGATCTCATGTTTGCGTCACTGCTCTTTGTGCTTTACCATCTGACCTAGTTTGGATTTTGCTCCACCAGTTTCAGACCAGGATTATAAATGGATCGCAAAAATTTTCTATCTAGAGGAGGAAGTTATAAATCCATTTATTTACTTGTCTGTTTTATCTCCCGTTGTGTAATAAAGATAGAGGTAGTTTAGGAAATAGTAGGAGTATAATTCTCTGGTCAATAGCTGCAGAGCATTAGCTGAATCTCCTCGGGGTGCCTCCCATCACAGGCAGGCAATTGTCCTTCCTTGAGTCCCCTGGTCCTTTTAGCCCCTGGACACACACACAGCGGTGGTATGGAAGTAACCCTTGCAGAGCTTCCTGTGCTGTAGGATTTTGGCATCTCCTCTATGTTCTCTAAGAACACAGACAAATGTGAGATAAAATAGTCAGGCTTTCCATCTGTGTGGATTTACTGCTCATTAAAACACCAGCATTTCTGGAGCTCAGATGCCCAGACTGGAAATCTAAATAAGTTGGTAAAAATAAACAGGGCAGACAGAACTCAGTGCATTAGGTCTAATCCTGATGATAGCGTGGTGTGGCCTCATTTAACGCTGGGAACTGGCAGAGGTAGCAGATAAGGAGAGAGTAGTGACAGATGCCAGTTGGCATCAGATAAGGAAGCCTGGGTTTATAGCCCACACTGTGAGTTAATAATGGCTGCAAAAAAGGACACACAGACCAAATTGTATGCACGAGTGAAAAGGCTTCTTAAAAGTCATTCTCGACAAATGAAAGCTGGGTTTTTGTATGCTCCAATGTAATGACTCTGCTAGCCAGAACACATGTGCCACTGAGGAGGTTAATTGCCAAAAACTTTTTTCAAGGTTCCTTTAAATTTTCTCTTCTTTAAAAAAAATCAAATAAAACAGATCTGACAAAAAAAGAAACATGAACTTTCTGAATGACTGTGGCTTATTGAGTGCTACTTTTCAGTTGCAAAAAAGAGCGGTCACTGGACAGAAAACTGGGTTGGGATTCATCAGCCACAGTCTGTCTTTTTAAAATTGCTTAACCTCTACAGGCATTATTTTGTACTTGCTCTGAGAAGTGGTGTGCTTACAAACAACTGACTGGGAGAAATTAAATGTCAAGGTACATCTGTTAGGGTTTTTTACCCCTGGATTATCAGAGTAAATAGGGAAATTTTCAAAGTTTTCATTGCTTACCTTGCAGAGGATAAGGTGCCCTGCAGGGGCTGTGCCTCTCACCCTCTGCAGTGGCTTGTCTGGTGCAAGGTGGACAGAAGTCTAGTATGGAGTTTACTTGGAAATAAATGCTTGAAAGTGAGATGTGGGGCACAGTTAGCATGTGGAACTAATTGCAGCAAGATATTACTAAAAGGAATGCATTAATATGATTTTCATAGATATAAAAGCATATATATAGATGATTTGGGGTGAGATGTTGAGCAAATTGCTTCATCTTATGATGTTTCAAAATGAGGATAATTATACTTACCCTATTGAGTAAACTAATTAGCGATCTAAACATAGAAAGCACAGTATGTTCCTAATGTGATTATCCTCAGCTCAAGGAAGAGAGCACAGCAGAGAGATAACAGGAAAGGGAAACAAAGGGAATGTCAGCCCTCATTCTGGTGCTGGAGTGGCAGAAATGCCTCTGTGGCGTTTAGGCAAGGACTGTGATGAAGAGTGCATCAGGCACTTTCACAGCTCTCTTTCTCCTTCACTGGCATGGACTCATATAGCAGTGGTTGTTCAGGTGTCAGTCAACTAAAAATGGCATCTTCTTCATTTTGACCATTTGCTAACTCCTGGATAGGTTGAGCAACTTCATCTTTTGATCTGCTGTTCTCCAACAGACAGCACATGCTGCTGTGAAGACATAGTTTATCACTGACATCAGATATAAGATGGGAGGGGGATATTTGATATATTTGGTACCAGTGATAAGTCCAAGGATTATGTTGGGAGACAGCTGAAGATGAAGTTCGTGGTTTCATCTTTGAATAGCCTTCAAAATACAATACAATACCAATACAGTAAAGAGCCTGTGTTAAATGAATATTGGTACCTAACTACTGCCTACACTCCACACTGATCGGGTATCCAACACGGACAAATCAATGCCCTTCAGACACTGAAGACTGAATATAGTCCAGTGAGACCTTTAGTAGAGCTCAAATAGAAAAGCAGGGATCAAAAGAAAGCCAAACCCTTTTGCAAACACAGGCTGAAACACAATACCCTCCATGTTATTCTTTGTTTCATTGCTCCAGATTGAAACAGATTTAATCAAAGTTTTATTATTTCTCCATGCAGTCTGCAGCATACGGATCTCAGAAACTCTAAAGAGGAGAGTAGCTTCATATCCTCCTGGTTTGTCTCTGACTGGCATAACCTTTTCAATTCCTTTTCTGACATATTACGTGTAGGTAAGAAAGCCTGAAGGTAAGGCTTAACTTGGAGGACATTACCAGTACAACTATGCTGGTAGCCCCTGTCAGTAGAGTACTTATGATAAGTACCTGGCTTATGCAGGTAAAATTCTTTTTATTAACATGGCAGAATTTCAGCTCTCCTCATAGTGAAATAAGTGATTAAAAAAATGTTATACAACTGGATCTAGACCCAGGTTTTTAGTCAGTACAAGTTTATCTGCTGTGTTTCATATCATCACTTTGATCTGGCAGAGTTCTGACAATAATATAGGGCTTGGCTCAAGGAAACTGGGCTCCATCCCAGTAACTCCTAGCAGGTAATACTATTTCTTTGCACTGCCTCTGCAGTTGTCTCCAGAAAAGGAGACAAACCTCCATGAAAGATGGATTGTCTCCATCTCTGCTCACTCCTCAAAAGGACACCTTGAGGTCAGTTCCCTAATGATTCATTCTCTTGGTCAGAATGCACAGAGAAGGGTCCTAAAATTAAACCGTTCCTGCATCATTTTGTGGTTCCAGGGTAAAAATCACCATGCAATATGCTATGAGAAATAAGTACAATATTCTGGGCAGATTTTTTTGAGTGTTGATAAATATCCTCAGACTGCTAAATGTAAGACTGATCTATTTTTTTCCTGCTTTCTTAAAATTCCATTAGTTTCTTTGTTTCAACCAGGTGGACAGGAGATTAGTTTTCAAAGTTTTCTTGGTAGCTGAAATCTCTTACTTTTTATTTTATGCTTTACTGAAGGCATGCAATAATCCCCCTACAATGCACTGCCTGTCATGTTCAATTGCTTAATTAAGTTACTGTGCTGAACTCATTAGGACTATAACAGTTTAAATCTATTAACCATAGCCAGCCCAACATTAGCAATAAAATGTTAGTATCTTATTTTGGAGTCTGGATGGTACCTTTCTGCTAGAGGGCAGAAGTAGTAAGCTGACCATGTGATTGAAAATGTTGGCTCCTTTTTACAGACAGGGTCAGTCTCCTCTCAGTGTCCACATATGTATGGCCTTGCTTAACTGTTTTAACAGCAAATTAATTAAAAATAAACTAAGAAAGAGTAAAATATTCATCAATAAACTGCATAACTTGGTGAATCACAACATAATGTTTGTGAATTACAAATAGTGCACCCATATGATTGTCAAACAAGGCAAATTATGTTTATAGTTGCTGCCAGGACAGTCAAGGACTTTTCAGCTTCTCTGCTGTGCCAGTGTCTGCAGGTGCAGGAGAAGCTGGGAGGGAGCACAGCCCCAGTTACTCACCTAGGATTCAACCTTAGGTTTAGGATAGAGACCCAGATTGGCCAATGGTATATTCCATATCATGCACATCATGCCCAGTATATAGATGAGGGTCTGTTTGGAAGTGCTCTCTCTTGCTCCAGGTTGTCTCCCTCTGCGTTGCCCCTCTCTCAGTGTTGTCTCAGTCTCTCGGACACTCAGGCTCTTTTCTCTGTTGTGGGATTGTGATTTCGGGACTCTCCCTGCTCCGGGATCACTGGCCAGGAACGGGTTGAGCCTTGGTCATTGGGTGGTGAGCAGTATCCTGTGTATCACTCATTTGTATATTTGTGTATGTATTACTATTATTATCATTGTTATTATTATTTTCAATATTATTGTAGTTTAATTATTAAATTGTTCTTATCTCAACCCACGAGTCTCTTTTCCCTTCACCCCTTTAATTCTCTCCCTCATTGCTGGGAGAGAGGAGGAGGAAGGGTGAGTGAAGGCTGTGTAGTGTCTGGCTCTCAGCCAGGGTTGTAAAACTACAGCACACTGATGCTAGATATATTCTGACTATAAACAAGGAACATTTTTTTAACACTGAGAGCATTTAAAGGTTGCAGTTCCTCGCTCATTTCTGTCAATTTTAACATCAAGAGAGGATATTTGTGCTCTAGTTTAGACAACAGCTAATGCTGGGCAGCCCTGTGGTTCTTTATGCAGGAGGTCATACTACAATGACAAAATGGTTCTCTCCAGCCTTGTCAACAAAGAATATACGCATCTATAAATGACAGATGCTAGAGGTGCATAGGAGGAATGGAGCCAGCTCTCCCTAAACATCCAGAACTGACGGAACTGCTTTCTGTTTTCAGCATTGGACACTGATAGTGAG
>NW_010135305.1:0-1561 GCF_000699245.1 Pterocles gutturalis
CACCCCTGCCCACCTCCCCACCCACCGCACCCACCATCCTGTCCACCCTCCCCACCCAGCGCCCATCCCCACTGCCTGCTCCGGCAGAAAGATAATTGATTTTTTGAATTTGTGAACAGAGCCGGCTGCAAGAGCGGGGTGACGGGGCTGGATCTGGCCCTGGTGGGGGGGATGCTGGCACAGTGATGCTAGGTGTCCACTGCCTGCACCCTTTGGGGGTCCAGCCTCCCGTGGCGATGCTCTGTGCAAGCCCACCCAGCCTGCAGCATTGCGACAGCATCCTTGGACACTTCCAGGTTTAAACAAAAACTGAGGGCAAATCAGCAACAGTTAAACTTCATCTCTAAGGAGTCTGAGCGTCCCCAGGGATACACAGTGCCTCGTGCGATGGCTGCGGAGCACGAGGAGTTTCCAAGAGCAGCATCGCCCCTTGTCTTGGTGCCAGGAGGGCGCACACCGGGGATGGATGCACTAAAGTCTGAAGCATTACGGTGTTTGTGTTGTAAATAATGCCCTTAGGAAGCAAAACCGGCCATGAGGGGTCTGGAAAGTGTGTCTCCACAGAAAATAAGGAGGGGTAGTTGGACAGGGAACCCCCAGCATCTCCCTTCCCATCTGGGGACTGTGACCCAAGGTGCCCTGTAACCCCCAGCCAGAGCTGGCCCGAGCCACCAGCACCGGTGGGATTCTCCACTACAATTCTCTCCAGAACTGGGTCCTGCTGGGACCCCTGCCCCAGCACAGCACAGCAGAGAGACATAAATGAACCCTGATGTCCTAATGCCTCCAAAGCTGCCTGCAATCCAGGAGCGATGGTAACGAGAGATGATCAGACAGAGCCAAGGAGGGTGACCTGGAAACCTTGTCTGCACGCGTCGAGTTCTGCTGTCTTGACTACAGTGCGGGGAGGTGTTTGGGGAATTAAGCAAAGCACATCACTTTTTTTTTGCATAATTGAATTCTCTGCATATTTTTTTCTTTCTGTGCATAATCTTCCTTTCATGTTGTTCATGTACTTCCTAGATAATTCAGAGGTTACTTTCCTTGAAAAGAAAATACTGAAAGAACCTATGGCACTATATCCTTAAGTATTCCACTTGTTGTAAACTCCCCCAGGAATCTTACAGACACTAAACATCAGTGAAAAAATATTCAATACATTTTCAGAACAGCTCTTTGTACTTGAAATACTCTGGTTTTTATTAAAATATTCTCATCTCCCTATGATTTATAAGAATTCATAGAAGAGGACTTTATTTCTTCCAAATCCTATTTGTCAGTGGCACCAGCGGTACGTGGGTACGGGGCAGTGCCGGTCACGCTGGGCTCACCGGAGCTGTGCCACTGCCCGGCACTGGCACCACTGCGAGGGGCCACATCCTGCACCCCCCACCTCAGGCACCGGGAGCAGGCAGGGATCCACTCCCTTCCCGACACACAAACTAAAGGAGATCTAAGGAGGAGAGGAGTGGAAAATTGCCCACCGACATTTTACCTGCAGCTCAGGGGCAGCTCAGCACATGGGGGGGATGCACGAACCAGCCCTGGGGCAGGGGGGCAG
>NW_010135306.1:0-851 GCF_000699245.1 Pterocles gutturalis
CCCCCGGAGCTGCCTGGGCAGGGAGCCGCGGGACCGCGGCCCGGGGGGGGCGGCTGGACCGGCCACGGGCATCGGGATGGAGAGGGCGAAAGGCTAAAGTTGACAGGACATATTTTATCGTTGCTGGTCGGAAACACCCTGGGACTGGAAGGTCGATAGGGCAGGGAGAAGTATTTGCTTGAATTAGATTTTTTTTTCCTTCCTTTTCTACTCCTTCTTGGAGTTGGATAGGCACAAAATGCTTTGAGAACATCTGTTTCTCACAGTTCACAAATCTCTGAATGGTGATGTGGGAAGGTCTGAGGAAGCTGGCTGAGCTGAAATGCTGAGAGAGATGTGGGAAAGCCATGGCAGCTAGAGCGCCTTGTAAAAATAAAAATCTGGCTTTTACAAGGAACAGTGCAGCTCAGATGCATTGGCTGATGGTTTCCCAGCCTGCAGTCTTTAATCTGTATGTGATACTTCAATGTTTCCTGTTCTCTGAATGGCCAAGCAAAATGGTCTCAAACAAAATTTGCCTTTTCTTTTGCTTTGGGTCCTTTTTTTTAAAGAGGAAGGCTTTTAACTGCAGTTTTTTGCTAATCATTGAATCCATTCACACATCCCCAGATAAAGATGACTTGAGGGCAAGTGGGCTTACTGATTTCTTGAGGCACACATTTGTAGTCCAGGAGCCCTGTTTTCCAGGTTATTGAACTAGAGTCACACTTATGTGGTGACAGCAGCAAAACAGTTGGTGGTGGAGTTTGCCATGAGTTCATAAGGTGCTGATCTTTTTCAGCCTGCACAGAACATGCTGCTTCGGGCCAAAGAAGTGACTCTTGAGGTCAATGCACAAAATCCCGCTCTTC
>NW_010135306.1:882-30499 GCF_000699245.1 Pterocles gutturalis
AAGGAACATGTAACCTGGTTATAGGGTCAGGGCAGCTGTGAAAGCCAAGTCTCTCGGACAGCCTATGCTTTAATGTATTGGCCCATGCAGCACGCTGGAGCAGTATTCAAGCTCTCTGACATAGCTCTGGTCTTTAAAATGTTGATTCTAACAGATAAAATCTCCCTGCTGCCTGTCCTGCCTGGAGACGTCTCTAGAAGGGGGAAGGGGAAACAGCTGGCTCTTCTCTCCTTTTGAAATGTTAACTGTGCTTGCAGTTCTGGTTTACCCAGTTAGTAACAAAAGGTGTTCTGTGATACCGATTGCTTTACTTCTTTCTTGTCCTTGGTAGTAAACTTGGGGCAAAAAGTTGTAAAAGCCTATCTGAGTTTATTAAAGAGAACCAGAGCTAGTCAGGTGGTGGAAATACTCCCTGCAGATCAGCAGGTACCAAACCTGACATTTGATGAGGGATTTGGGTGCCCCAGACTCCAGCAGCAGTGTACTTCTGTTGGCAGCTTCTGCCATTAAGCTTGGAGATGCTTTAACGTGGCAACCAGACCTTTGAAGCTCTAACTTCATGTGTTCTGCCTTGTCAGGGATCATCTTTGCTTCTCAGGGGACACTCTGACATCGCAGGGCTTCTCACCCATCTCAGACTAGCAGTACAAATAGATGACTGTAGTTTGTATTTAAGAAGGATGGAAGCACCTTGGAGCTGTTCTGGCTGCTGCCCCGTAAATGACCTTCCCTTTGCCTTTGGCAATGCTCTGCTCTTTCCTGGTGACAAATGCCTAATGTATCTTGATCTTTTGCAACAACTGAGTAGGTTTTGTTGTGCCAGTTAAGAACCATCCGGTGAGAGAAATTGAGAAGATGGGCGTGCAGTCGATGCTCAAACAGAGGTGATGTTGGTACGAGCTGTGTCAGTGCCTTTTGTGCTGTGGAGCTTGAAAGTGATGTAGATGCTTTATCTCCTGCATAGCAACAATAACACAGAACTGAAAAAACCCAAACCCTAGGTCCCAGTGTATCATGAAATATGTAAATTTTGTGTAACTGGGCATTTCTCTGAAGGATTTTGACAGATAACTCAAACTACTCTTTTGCGTCAATCTTATCCTGACTTTTGCAGCAGTGGAGACCTTGATACTACTTTTTCACTTGTTTCTCTTGGTGAGTTTCTGACCCTGTCAGCTTTGCCCATGTACAAAGCTATTGGGATCCATCCAGAGAAAGCAACTGACACTTAGTACCATTTGCAGTTTGCTCTGACCCCAATGGTCCCCTGCATGAACTAAATAAGGACTACTTGTCTGTTCCAAAGCATGGAGAGATGTGAATCCTAATATAGGAGTGCCTCAGAGCAAGAGTCTGTCACTTGCTTTCAGCCATAAAAAAGGGTAGTTAAGAGCAGTAGACTTGCACAGCCTTCAGGCCAATGGCCTTAGTCAGCCTAGAGTGGGCAAGCAAGGCTTTTTGCAGAATCTCCTAAATGCACAAATGCACAGTGACCTAATGTAATGGGATGCTTCTTAGTGCCTCAGAACTGTCCCTGAAAGCAGACTGATAAGAGGGTTCAAATTCCAATGGTCTTCTGATAACTAGAAAGTCATTGAACTCTCCTTAGAAATCAGCCCAGGATTTGTAATTGAATATGGCTTGTTTTCTTTCAGCTAGAGTCCGTCTCCTCAGTTATCTGTGTGGTTCAGATTGAGGCTCCTTTTAAAAGGGTCATGATGAGGGAAAGCAAAGAAATTGGAGGGATTCCTGCTTTGTGAAATGTCTTTTCTAAAGCAAATGATCAGCTGTGTGCCTTGAATGTGACAAGGTCAAAACTTTGTTGCCTTTAAATGCAGAGCAAAGTCCAGCAGGTGAGTGCCATTCATCTGCACTCCCCACAGCAACCAGCTCTGGAGCTCAGGTGCCAGGTGTGTGGAGCTTGGGTCAGGTGGAGACTGAACTCCAGGCTCTGATGCACGAGGGGCTGTAAAGAATAGCCAGTGGCCCAGATTTAACCTTAAGTTAAATTCTGTGTGCTGTATTATATCCAGGGTCTTATTCAGAGGACATTTATTTCCAGTAGTTCAGCTCATTCAGTTCTAGCCCCACCTGGAGCACAGTGGGGTCTCGTTGCCCTAAGGGGCACCAGGAGGGTGGAAAGCGCTAACAAGGTGTAGGAAATGTTTTTCTTTGAGCACAAGGAGATGTTCTGATTTACTGGACTTGAGAAGCTAGCTATGAGTGCATCAGGTACAGCCCAAAGAAAGGGTCAGGGGTTAAAAGTAATCTATTGTCAGCAGAACTTTACAGTGCAACACTTTACACTCTGTTCTAGGTAATATTATGTGGCTGCAGAGGGGCTTCAGGTGAGAATATAAAACACTTTTTGATAGAGGATAGCCAGAAACAGGGAAGATGAATTTAAATGGATGCACCAAAGCAACTTCAACAAAGAACATGTCCCTCTGCCTCCTTGAACAGTTGCTCTTCTGAGCAGGCTGCTGGTTGTATCCAAACGTTTCATTTCAGAACAAAAGAAACTTAATCTGAGTGTTAAACCTTTAATCTCAGTGTATTAAAAATGGAAGATTGGGTTTGTGTCTGTGCTAAACTTCTTGTAAAGCTCTTTAAATTTCCTGTCCCTCTGGCTTCTTCTATTTCCTACAGTTTTGCTCTTCCTTCTGCATTTTTTTTTTTTTTGTTTTACTGCCCTCTGCTTGCTAGCCTTCCCCGAGTCTTTGATTTTGTTACTGGCTCAATCTGGTGAACCTCTTAGCTGTAAGATTAACAAAGTAAGTTTCTCTTGACGGAGTGATGACTAATGTGCAGTGAAGGGAGTTCAGCCAGCCACCTTGTACATCTTTGCTGGCTGGTCAGAAACAGAGCCTTAACTGGAAGTTGGGCAAACCGGCATCATTGCAAGGGCTGTCAACAGCATGTTAATAAAAGTTATTTCTTCATTAGGTAAAAAGTGAGATCTGATGGTGCTTTTTATAGAAGGTGCTGACACTGTGTTACAGCGAGCTGCAGAGCTTTGCTAAGGAAACTGGTACCTTTGTGCTGAGTGGTAGCAAGAGAGTGATCTGCAGTAATATATTCAAGCCCATAACATTTCCTAATTTGAACATATTTTATTTAGTGTTTCAGTCTGAGCCATGGTTACACTGTGTAATGCGTAACGGAATGCATGGCCAAAGCAGTTCTGTCAAAATTGAGGCAGAGGATAAAACAATTGTAAAATTAAGGGTGTCAACCAGAGCTCGCTTAGTTTCCTGGTCCTTTCTGAATGAGAAATATGAGGAAACTGTCACCTTCCCCAGATATACTCCTTGGGTGAAGTTCATCTGTCCTCATTAGTTGGATCTCAGTGAAGTCAAGGGGATCAAGTGTACTGGTCTTCTGTGGGCAGTCTCTCTCATGCCAGAGTTGGGCTTGGCTCTTTCCTCTGGCAGGTTCACAAGCAAATGGCTGTGGTGAGGTTTGGGAGAGTTATTGTTATTTTCTTCCCTTTCTATTAAGAGAAAACTGGTAAGCCCACGACAGGAACATCTCTTCCAAGTCCTGTGTTTTCCCACCTCCGCAGGCTGAGTCAGGAGTCGGAGTAGGTCATGGCAGATAGTTATTGGAAGGGACAAGAGTTGATGAAAACGCAGCTCAGTTGAGCAAGCAGGATTAATGTGACAAGGCGAATACTGTTAGCAAAAAAATCACTCTTTTGTTAGTGTGGAAACATGCTTTCCCACACCTGCTCTGCACCCTCCTGACAGATAGTCCTGAGCTAAGCGTGTCCCAAAAGCATGCCTGACAGTCACCATGCCAGTCTTCTGGAGGAAAGACTCACTGCTCTGAACCTGTTAGTATGTGTGTGTGTGGGCACATCCTCCCTTGAATATGGCAGAGATGTTTTTCATCAGAAGAAGTCGTGAGGCTCATAAGCCACCTCTAAATGTGGTCAGTTGAAGGAGAAGCATGGCCACTGCTCTGTTGGCAGGCCAGGGGAACAGGGAGCTCTTTTAAAGATTATTTAGTTTTAAGTGTCGTTAGATCTTACCTTTTGGCAAGAGGGTTTTTTGAGGGTAGAAACCTTGTTCATGAATACAGCAGGTCAAGTTTTCAGTGGGTCTGTGTTATAAAATGTCCAAGAGCACAGGAGGTCTGAGGTTTTTAAAAATGCTGATTGCTGCACGTAACTCTCTGCTCACCGCTCTTATCTTCTGCCAGCCACTTTCTGTAAATCTGATGTTTATCCTATCAGTGCCAGTGTTTGGGATGCTTTAACAGCTTTCTCTCAGTTCCCAAGATCTGAGTAATACTAGCATTATTTTTTCTTTTTTGAAGCTTATGCACATGGTAGCCAACTCTAACTCTCCCAAACTAGCCCCTCATCCTCCAGCTTTGTGTCTCCCTTTTGCAACTGATCTTGTAGCCTTATCTTTTGAGATGTGGTTAGATACAGGACATGACAAAAGTTGTACAGAAAATAAACTTTCAGATCTTAATTTATATGTGTAACATAGATAGCAAGAACTTCTCTAAAGATCAGCTTTCAGTTACTAGTCAGGGGGTGAATGCATGGTGGGGATCCTTATTATTCAGATTGCTGCATTGTTTTCAACTTTTGTAAATTAATTCAGCTTTCAAGAAACATGGTGTTTGCTTTTATGCAGGCAAAGCTCCTAAACTTCCCATTCGCTCCAAGAAGCAAATAAGAATTTACAAGACTTTATTCATCTTGGCAAAAGCCAGAAGAAGGGAGACTATTCTAAGGGAAGGAGAACAGATAACTGTGAAAAATATAGCTTGGATAACTCCCTGTTCGCTGCAAAGAACATGGGGTAACCAAACATGCTGCTTTCCTATAAAATAAGTGTCAGATAGATGTATTGTTTAGGAATTCAGTGCACGGATGCTAAAATAAAATCTATCACTTTTGAAGTGAAACAAAAAGGGCAGTTATTTCACATGACCCCAGAAGGATTTTGGGTTTTTTCCAAACTGTTATATTTCAGCATACACCTTGTTAAAACTTGTGTATGTATTAGGAAAACTAATCTATCATCTTAAAAGTTAAAAAAACCCCAAACCTCAGAATGTTTCAGTCTAAAAATAGCATCAAGATACTTCTCAAACTCACCAGAACACTGTTAGATTTCAATGTAATTCTTAGAATCATAGAATGGTTTAGTTTGGAAGGGACCTTAGAGGCCATCTAGTTCCAACCCATCTGCTGTGGGCAGGGACACCTTCCGCTAGACCAGGTTGCTCAAAGCCTCATCCAGCTCTTGTCTGTTAACAGGCTTTATGAAAATATAATCTCTGGCAAAAGTTGAAATTTCTTTTCAAAAGAGGAGTTGGCTGGGCAGTTAGTGGTAGCAGCAGGGACCTACAGATGTGGTTTTCAATTCAGTAAGGAAATCCAGCTAAATTGTTCAATTGCTAATATTGCATCATGCAGTTCAATGTCATGTAAAGGTACTTTTTAAAACAACTGAAGAAGTGTATCTGACTGTTTTCTTAAAAAAGATGTGTAGATCTTAAGTAGGACTTCAGCACGTGTAAAGTATTATTAGAAAATACCTAACAAGATGCGCTCTAAAACATCTCCCTTGGCTAATGTTCTTTCCCATTAGAAAACCACAAAACAAAAATTAACCCATTTGCTTTTAGTTCATAATGTTTGATGTGGCTGATTTTGCTGAAACACAAACTGTTTCCTTGGATTAAAGGTAGTTAGTGCCTCCCATCTGCTCTCCTGTCGAGTTTGATGTGTCTCTCAATTCGTCAGCCTCTGTCCTGGATCAGCCCTGCAGTCCTCTCCCTGGTAGGCTGAGAACATGGAAATCCCACACATCACCTGGGTTCCTTTCAGATAATTAGGCCAAATATGAAAATTTTGCCAGTGAAGTCCTAATGGTATGGGAAATAGAACGTGCCAACTGAATTACAGCAGTTAATAATAGAGCAGCCATGGGGGTTTCTTCTCTTTGATGGGGAGAAAGCCAATATATACACTTCACTTTATGTACTTGTTGTTTGCCTTTCTCTAATGTAGCATGCATAACATCGTGTTGCAGAACACCCAGGATAGCTCTGGTGGGTTTCTTACTCCCTCACCTCCCAGCACTTCCCAGTGCTTACTGGTGCTCCTCTACGGTACGGGAACTGCGGTTGCTCAGTACTTCTGGGAAGTGGAAATAATACATCTCCTGTTTTGTGTGTTGCCATGAGGAGTTAGTAGTTGCTGTTCTGTTGCCCTTATTGCACCCCAATGCACTTGGTTGTTCCATGTGTTACAGCCATTGCTACTCCTGGTACTGCTCAATGACTTTGACATCTGGGATCCCTGCAAAATTATCTTCCAGGCTGTACAAGGCTGTAAAGTTGCATAAAGGGGTGAAGCCAGGGAGCCCACTAGCAAATGTGATTCCGAGGAACCAGGAGGTGGTTTCTGCTGGAGATTGTTATGTTTTGTATTGAAAGTTTGTAAATTAAGCTTGGAAATTTAATGTCGCTGTATGCAGGAAAGCACAAGTACAGTCCGTATGTCAGTTTTGAGCAAAGATTCGCTGTTCACTAGCACAAGACGGCACTGAATTTAGGAAAGAGATGGACTTTTACCTGTGATAAGAAGGGACTGGATTTAGCGACCCTGGAGGTGTCTGCACAGTTATGCTTTCCAGGCATTTTTCCATTTTAAGATTTCCCATGGAGCAAGCAGCTCTGAGCACACAAGGAGAGCCGGGAGTGGCACATCCCCAGCTACAGCCAGATCCACTGAGGACACTTTCTCATGCAGTTCAGTCTTGCTAACAATTATAGCTACAGAGTATAGCAGCCAAGGATGTGCTGTGTTACTCTGTTGAGGTTTTTTTCTCCTCCCTTCATAATGCACATGCAGCTTTAGTGGACGGAGGTTTCTTACATGCCCAAGACACAACACAGTCCTAACCTGTCTGAAAACACATGGCAGTGCAGTGAGCGCTCTGAAACTTCCTTGAGGTCACGCAGGAAATTGGTGACAAAATGAGCATCAAATAATCAGCAGTTATAGCTTCCAGATTATATCTACCAGTTGATTTCAGCCTTTTTATAGGCCTGCACGTCCTAGGAAGCACATCGCACACGTACCCGAGATCATCTTGTTCAGCGGCAGCAGTTAACTGTGGCCAGAACAGCCCCCGCTGCGCAGCGGGGAGCAGCAGGATTGCATTAGGGCTGGAGGCAGCACCTAGGTGGTGGTGAGGCAGAGAGCACGAACCAGCATGTGTGTTCCTTCTCATCAGCTGGGGTTCGCTGCGGTCCTGAGTCAGATTTGCCCGTGTTGAGCACCCCTGACGAACAAGGCCCCAGCTGTCTGCTGCCACAGAAGCGTGCGCCAAGGCAGGCTATGAAAAGTGTTGCACAACCCAGGATAATTTAACCACATGCTGAATAAATACACTTTTGAGAACTCCTTTGAAGAGATGTTGCCTAATTAATCCTGCAGGGGGTATAATATGTATATTTTTGAAATTCAGTTTTAGCATCATGCAATTAGCTTTTATGGCTTGAGGATTCTGATTTAAAACATTCTTTAGTTACTAATGCTAATCTGTTTTAATTAGAAATGCAAATGTGTTTTAGATCCAAATGTATCCGAGCAATACAAAGATGATTCACAGCTAATGCCATTGAAGTGCCTCGAGTCTGGTGCTCTTTGTACCTTCTGTAGTTTGAACCCTGAGAATCAACACAATATTCAAACATTGCTCTCAGCTGAAACATGTGGAGGCTGAATAGACTTCTTTAGGAAATTGGATAAGTATTAATCAACAGGGATCCTTTCTAGGGCAGCAGAAGGAAAATCATAGCTTTAGGCAAGAAGGAAGCAAACACTTTGAATGGTGCAGTAGTAACTTCAGCTCCACAATAGCAGAGCACGGCTCCTGCCGGGGTGCAGGTGCTGAGCAGACAGCAGCATCTTACGTTGACTTTGTCTGAGTATCAGAGAAATTACTCAGGCGTGAACATCCCAGGCTGCTCAGGGAGAGCTGTAGCTGCTCAGAGCTGTGCTGCCGTAAAATTTGATCTGGCAGCGCGTCTAAGAAAAGCCTCAAGCAAGGCAAGCTCCAGACAAACATCTAAAGGCTAATGCTTGCTGAATATTCAACGTAGTCACTTGTCCTGAAGATACTGAACTATCAGGCAGGTGGATGTCTGTGATCAGACATTGTACACTGCAGTAAGAGATTACCCATATTCGACAAAGTCTTTCCAGAATCAAAGACCCTCTGCTGCTAGATTAGTCCAGCCCTTGCTGTTGTGTTCAAATAAGTGTTTCTTCTTCCTAATTACTTTGAAAGATGGGGCTGAAAGAAAGCAACTACTCAGCAATAGTTAAGATGGCTTTTATAATGATAATTGCTTATTAGACATGTTGCTTGGTAGAGCATTTTTAAAGCTATTTGTGATTAGACGCAGTGATGCAGCTGGGAATGAAGCAGTGCAGTTTATGCGGTGCACCTCTCTGCACCTCTGCTAAGCTGGACTTAGAATTTTTTTCTGTGAGGAGGCTACTGGTAAGGAGCAATGGTGTAGACGCCATGAAAGCTGTGGGAGGCTTTGTGTGGCCCTCCAGAAGTCAAAATCAATGAGTTACTCAGGAATAGCCTTATTGGGAAGGCTGGTGGCTGGGTCAAGGCACTTGCACAGCTTCAGAGGGCTCAGGCCTCGGCACGCTGCAGAGAGCTCTCCTGTTCCCATGCAGCAGATCCTCTCTGAGACTTCAAGTTCTTGTCCCATCTTTCTTGCTGACGCACATAGAGTGTAGTAGTGATTTCATCACCTGAAATTTGATAAACTTGTTAACCAGCACCACAAGGAAGGTTTCTCACAGAACTGCTCCTGCCCTGGAGAGCTGTCAAACGAAAAACCAAGACGTAGATCTCGTGAGCCTGTTATATGGGACAGCAAGTGATGTTCTGATTTTCCTACTTAAGCCGAGTGAATTAAAGCTTCCCACAAGTCTGATAGTCTTGAGTGTGCAGTTAAAAGTCTCTGAGCTGCTTAGCCATTTCCCTGTGCTGTGTTCAAAGAGCAAAACATCACAAGCACTAGCAGTTCTTATCTGTGTGTTTTATTTCCAAACCGCTGTTTGTATTTACTTCATTCATTACTTCTTTTAATTCATCCCAACCAGTACCTTTGCTGTGAGCTTGTATTTTCCGCTAGTATTTCTGGAGGACAAGGGTGTGGAGGAAGCTGCTTTGGGCACCAGCCCTGGAGGCTCTGGCTGCAGTGTGTCTGTCGTCAAACACCCCAACCTCGTTGTTCTTGGTGGTTACGTGGTGTCCGCTCTCGCCCTGCACCACTTGAAACTTATTCTTCTTCCATTCTTTTCTTTTCAGGGGCTGTCAGAGCCTGACTAATTTAAGAGTGAACAAATGAGAGACGTTCATGGAGGACTCTGTTCTTACCTAGGCACAATTTGACAAGCATGTAGATTGCCTTGGGTTTCCACTGCACCTACCACAACTTTACTAAGAGAAAAGTCCCCTTTCCTAAACGTCTGTGTCACTCTTTGCTTAGTAAAGTTATTCAAGATCAGCGCCTTTGGAATTGGTTGGTAAATGGACAAAGACTTTCTCTTTGCCCGGAGCTCCTGACAGCCTCCAAGTACCAAAGAGAACTCCACAGCACTAGAAAGCAAGAGGCAGCTGCTGAATGTTGGAAGCTACTGCATTTGGCAAAAGAAGCTGACGCTAAGATGCACACAGTTGTGTTTGTTCTGCTTGTTTTCTGTGCTTTCTGAGCCCTGTGTGTGCCTGGAAAGTTTAAGGACCAATTCCTTCTTTCTCAACATGCAGTTTTTCTTCCTATCCCAAAAAGCTTTGGGTTCTGTTCTTGCTTTTTTTTTTTTTTTTTCCCCCACCAATTCCAACTTATTTTGTCACCAATACTCTTCTGTTGAATCCATGAGGAATTGTTTGGGTACATAGCCACAGTTTCCTTTGAGACAGGGAGACATAAGATATTCAAATGTCCTCCTCCCTCCTCTCTCCCTGTTCAGCAGAGTGATCCACCTTGTTGCAGAGGTTGCTGTCAGACTTGACCTTAGCAATGATGTAATTTAACTAAGAAATTACTTCATTAAGTGTGGAAAAATTCTTACAGTAGCTCAATTTGGGAGCTGCTGAATGAAGCCGACCCTTGACACTTCGAAAAGAATAAGGCTTGTGTTGTACTAACAGCTGCCTGGAAACCATGTGTAATAAAGTTTGGTTTTGTGCCCACCACCAGGATAAAAGATGATATTCGCTGACTCTGGTACTCTTACACTCCCAGCAGAGCAAAACTGCTTAGATCAAAGTTTAAAAGTCTGCTTCTATGTGGGTGTCTAAGCATTTCACAGTTCCTTATGCTAAAAGTAACAGTGTACTTGCAAAGGCCAGCAAAAGCTGCTCTTCTCATTCAGCTTCAGACATGACATTTTTCCCCTCATCATCCCATGTAGGTTTCCATAAAGGTTCAGGGTTAAAACTTTTTTTTTACAGAACGTGCTTAAGTCCCCTATCAAAATATATCAACGGGGAGTTTTGTTTTGTGTTTGGGGCTTTGTCCTTTTTGCTGCTAGTGACACTTATTCTGGAAACTTCAGGGTTGTGGATTACTTTATTTTTGTCACAGAATGAGGACAGTGTAAATACAAAATGTAAAGTAGAACTTAGAGAAGTGCTTCAATGAGTTGTTTGACTAAATTGAAATAAATGTTGATTTGTTCAAAAAAAAAGAAAAACAAACCATGCCCTTTCTGGATCTTGTTAATCTTGACTTTTGATTTCCTTTCTTTGCTAAAGTAAAATGCGTGCCTCTCTCAGCTGTGAGGCATTACAAGAAGGCTGTTCCAATGTGCGCTCCCAGGAGATGTGTTGGACTTGCTCTTGCTGTTCTCTGGGCTGGTCCAGGACATGGGCTGGGCACAAACCCGAGGCAGGAGAATGGGTGAATGAAATTGAGTGCACAGAAATACTGCGTCTGGCCTCAGACTCTGCTGTGTGAAGCAACGGCTCTTTTTCTGAGCTTTTCCACACCCTTTTGTTCAGTAAAAAACTATTGTAAAAGTTGTTGCTTTGTTGGGGAGATAAGCAAGGCCCTCTTGAAGGGCTCAAGGCAGGCCAATAACGTATCTATCTCGTAGTATTTTGGGATAGGAGCTGGCTAGGAGCATCTCACCGATGGGTTGGTGGACTCACTCTGTGGATATTTGTTCTCTTATCATTCCTGTCACGAGCTCACAGCAGCTTATCTGAGAGGTCAGATGGGACTCTGAAGCAGGATGAATTTGTCAGGCTGATAGCTGAAGAGAAAAAGGCTCAAACCTCCCACTGGAGAAGTCACAGATAGAGTTGTAAGCTGTTACACAGAAACATTTCTGAGGAGGACCGCAGACGCTGTGGCTTCTGTTCAAGTCCGTGGGGCCATGGGGTTGAGTTGCCTGCTTTCCTGAGAGCCTCTTCAGAGGCACAAGGACATGTTCAGCCTTCATGTGCAGCAGCTCCTCAGTTAAATGCTCGTCTGTAGAAAACGAGACCCTGCTCTGTATTCATCTGAGGACTCGTCTTCCTCTTCTCCCCGTGCCCTCCCTAAACTCAGCACTGACAATAGCTTGAGGTCCACATGAAGCAGCAGATGCAAAAGAGATGACTTCTGTAGCTGTTCCTCTCACCAGGCACTCTTGGACAGTAACAAAGTCGTGTTTTGTTTCAGCAGGCTCTCTCACTGTGCCTTCCCCTTGTGCTGTTTCTCTCCCTGGAGACCCAGCTCACTCATTCAGCACGCTCTCAGGATTTCAGTAACTTTTCTTGCAAGGTCTCTTGAGACCGCGTGCCTCTGTGCTGTTTCTCCAGGCTTTTGGTTTTATTTCACTCTTTGAAACTTTCCCAGAACTACAGTGACTTTTCTCTGACCTCCAGGAACAGGAGCTCTCGAGCCCTGACACTCCGACTGGCACAACCAAGACCTGGAGACTACTTTGGGATGTCAGCTTTCCCAGCGCATGCTGTATGAAAGCCGCATCTGAGCAACACCAGCTAAAAATAAAAGCTATTCAACTGAAGCTAATGGCGGGTTGCCATGAGTTATTGCTCATTAAAGTGAATTGTCAGATGCTTAACTTCAGCTAATCATTTCCTGCTGCGAGATCGGCCTGGTATGAAACATACTCAAATGTGGGAAGGGGATTCACAATAACTAAATTTAGCTGAGTGTGTAATTTCCTCGGACTCCCTCTGTAGTTAATGGAAAGAGAGAGGCTCCTACAGGGGGGGATCCCTGCTCTGTATCACCCTCGGGTAGCGGTGCCCGCGGCTCCTTGACTGCCGAGAGCATGGGGGCGAGCTGCTGCCTGCCACAAAAATGAGCTTCTCCGAATGAGGGTGTTTGCCCCAGTGCTTGTTTTCCTCAGTTTAGGTTTCTACCTGGAAGTAACGATCAGGAAATGTAATATTAAAACCAACAGATTGGTGACCATTGCCCAAAGGCAAAATCCATGTGCAAAATCCCCCAGGAGCATCCCTTGCTTTGCGGTATAGCTAAAGGGAACTCTGCAGATCTTCCTCTATCTCAAAGCAGCTCTTCTTGCCCATTTCCAAGAAATGTTAGCTATTCAATAAAGAAATAGTGCATTATGAATGTTGTGTGATTCATTTAGGTTTCAGTCCTTTTTTTTCCCTGTTCTTCTTGGAAGTTAGTCTTGTTTCCATGTTTAGCAGTGAAACAGAAAGTCAAATTTTGACTTTTTACGTTACAGTGATTGGAAAGTTTGTCAAGTACATCTGCTTTTAGCAGTGTAGGCTACTTTCTCTATCGGACTAGAAACTTTTGCATAAAATACTTAATTCCATACCACTCTTCTTGAGTTTAGACAAGAAGTCATTTCATCCACATAAATGGAATTGTGAGAATCCTGCCAGATTGATTTGTGCCTTTTGGCATTGCTTCCAACTTGAAGCTTCAAATGATACTCCAAGACACAAACAGAAAATTCAGTTGAACCTTCTCAATTCTGCTTGTTTCTGGGAGATTATAAAGGTAGGGAGAACATTTGAACCTTGGAGCAAAATTTGCATTTAGATTTTAATGGCATGGTTTGAACACGTCTTTACCCTCTGGTGTGAAACCAGGTCCTACATGGTCTCATGTCTTTTTTCCCTGGAGCCAAAGTGCAGGGCAGGTCTGCGGTTGGACACGTGTAGAGCGGCTGAGCAGAGCTGGGAGTGGATGGGGAGCCGTGGAGGACTCCAGGGCGAGTTTTGCAATTCTATTGCAAAATTTTAACATACTTCTAATCTAGAGGGCTTTTCAGGCCAGTTGTCCTCTATCTTTGTCTGACATGGACACTGAAAGTTTCCTTGTGTTCATTTACGTTCTTCGCTGGAGCCTTTTTCAGAGGCAATGCCTGAGGAGCCAGTTTATCTGTTGACATTAAAAGCTGTCAGATTCATTATTTTAAGTTGTTATGAACTGGCCTTTTCACTTGAGGAATAATTGTAGAGTGACTTTGCATTATCCAAATGTTTTTACCTCCCAAATTTTTTGCAAATCCATGCCAGGTTTTACAGGCGGAATAGACTCTAACACTAAAACTGGGATCGGTATGTCATCTGCCTAAGCCACAAAGTTTTGTAACCCTGACTTGTGCCAATAAAAATGTTTCACTGAGCGTGTTTTGGACATTTAATACAAAAGCACAGAAGAGACCAAAGAAGCAGTTTTCATACCTCATTCTGCCATCTTTGGATCTGCCATCTTTGGATCTGCCGAGTAGAGCTTTCGCCCTGAAGGTCCTCGAGCAGCTCCGAGGTGGCTCTCACAGCAGGATTTCCCCAGGGAGTGCATAAAGCCTCAAGGGTGTGAGATCTGTGAACTGGAGCCTGCAGCCTGTGTGGTGAAGGAGATGCTCTTGGGAAGGGCAGGAGAGTGTGTGTTTTGATTTTTTATATGACTGTTGTTTGTTTAGTGTGAAATACTAACATAGAGGCTTTGTTTGTGCATAGGGTGGGTCTAGATGACTCCTGCTTTCCAAGATTTTCTGATGCAGAGATTCCCGTTCTTCAGGAAATAGTAGCTCGAGTAAAGACCAAGTTGGTCTTTCACCCACATCTGATTCAAACCAGTCTTTGTCAGAAATGTTATTTTACAGGAATCACTAAATATGGAAAATGGGCTCTGTTGAGCACAGCAGACCTAATTTATGTGCTCATTGGTCAGATTGTAATTATTGGCTTTCATTCATCACTGGAATTATTTCTGACAAAAAATTGCTGATTTAAATGCACATGCTAACAGTATTACAGAGTTCCCGTTCTGGCTGATCTTCTTTGACTTCGGTGGAAAAATCCTTTTCTCTCAGACTGTTTTTCTGGGGTAGGAAATGGATCCATACGTAAATCAGAAGAAGATTCACCTCTTCTCACCTAAAGCAAGATTGTGTCCTGCAATAGTCACCCATCTTTATAGCTATAGTCTGTATTAACTTCTGGTTATAGAAGTGTATTTCCTTCCTGTCATATAAGATCTGTGGTTAGCATGGATCAAACAGAGAAGCCTGATGTTTTCTTCTGAGTTGCTCTAGAAGTCTTTCCCTTTCCCCAGTAGAGATCTCAGTTCCTGCAGATGAGTCCAGTGCTGCGTGAGCCTGATCGAACAGACCTCCCCTCCCATGCATGCTCTGGGGAACACGGAGGTAAAAATAAGTTGCCTTGTATTCATGTTCCAGCAGTAATTCCTTCTGACTCAAATGGGAATACAACTGTGCCTCTGAAACGAGTCTATGAGATTTTAATTTTTCCTTTCACCCAAGGTTGCACGGAACTGGAAGCTTCCATTTTTTCAAGTAAAAGAGCTGTGCTTTTTTAGACATCTGTTCATTTGAGCAACAACAACAAAGATTTCATGCCTCCAGCAGTGCAAAAGCTCTGAATGTTAAAGCTCTTTGGTCTGGCTGAGTATGTCACAGTCCTATTGCCAGAAGTTTCTTGGAGGTTTGCTTAGGGGTGTTTTGGAAACCATCATTTCTCCTGTCTGAATGAAGGGTTTGGCCAGGAAATCAATCTAGCCACATTAGTCTGCTGACCTCCCTACACCCATTTTGCTTCACCAAATACCTTTTTTTAGACGCATGTGTCCCAGGACAGTGGTGGCAGGACAACTGCTCACTGCAGCTCTCTGCCAAGCCCTGACGTTCCTGCAGACCCGCTGCCGTGCGAGGGCAGCCCCTGCTTTGCTGGTCGTTGCGGGCAGCAGCAGCTGCCTGAATTACCGTGCAGTGTGCTGCTGCATCTTTTCCAAAGTGCTCTCTGGTTTTTCTTAAGGAAACTGTGTTTCCAAACAGCTCTACCATTACAGTTTGCAGAGCACATATGTGCTAGTGCTTTGCGAGAAGAGCACGGTGACATGCCCTCCTCTTCCGCTTGACCCACCTGGTGTCTGAATCTGAGGCTAATATCAAGTGTCACGATTAATGTGTTTGTAGCCGTACGTGCCGTGGAAGCAGGGGAGCTCACACAAGCGCAGCTTAGGAGGTTTTCTCCAATGTCTTTCCTGGCAGATTTTTTGTGTTGCGTGTTTCTGTTTCTCATTTCGTGAGCTCTGCTCTTCCTTGAGCTCTGCTCCTGCCTCTGCAACCATGTCAAGGTGACCTGCTTTATGTGTGGAGGAAATAATTCTCAGCGGGGCTGGCAAACGGCAAGTGTGACTTGCTCACAAATGTGTCCATGTTTGCAGTTCCTTTAAAAAAGAAAAGGAAAAATTGTTATGGATATCGTGTGTAGACTCTTGGTGTGGTTTTGGATAGTGCATGTTTGGCGATGGTGGGAAGCAGGACGATGAGATGGGAGTGCTCTGTACATGTGTAGGGTGCTGGGTAGAGCAGAATCACCCCACCTTGAGGGGCTCTCCTGGTGACTGGGGAGCAGGGAGATTTGTACCAGCCCTTCTCTTACACCTCCCTGCCTATCCTGCAGCCAGCAGAGACTCCATTACCACGTAAAGGCGAGATAAAGCCACCTCTTGGGCTGTGGGGGCCAAGCAAAGCCCAGTCTCTGTCCCAGAGGCCTTACGGTGGCTGGCCAGGGCATTGCAGGAGACAAGGAGAACGAAGGAGACTTCCTATCTGCCGGGGTTGTGTACAGCATGGCACGACTGAGATTTAGTAACCCTTGGTAAACAGCCTTTTTCGTCACCAAAGGCACGACCTTGAGCAGGATAATCCAGAGCCCCGTTCATGTGGGATTGTTGTAGGTGTAAAACACCTCTCTCTGGAACCCTTTGGGTTGGCTTTCATCATGGCTCCTGGCTGTGGGGGCCTGATGTTCAGTCTGCGGAGGTTTCCTGGCCCTAGATTAAACTTTGGACAAAATTCCTGCAAGGTGGCAGGGTGGGCTGTGGGCCAGCTCAGCACTTGAGCTGTTTCTGCCCAGCTGCTGCCTTTGCTGGGATGACAGGGGACAATGACAGACTGTCGCTTCCCTGGGACAGCCTCGAGCAAAGAGTGCCACATGCAGTGTGAGAGGTGCTGTGTGTCTGTCCATGCCCCGGCTATGGCTGTGCCGTCTGGGGAAAGGGGAGGGAGGCAGCAAGGCCAGGGTCTGGCCCTGCTTGTAAAACCAGGGACATTTCCTGGTGGGAAGGGAGGCCCCTGCCCCTTCCATCATGCACTTTGGGGTTCCCGGGTTTGGCCATGCATTGAGCCCACTGGGCTGAAGTGGGATTGCGCGTCTCAGTAACAAATCCTTGGGGCAGGCGGGGTTGTCCCAGCTCCGTATAGCCTCTTATCATCTCCTCTCCCTTACTAAAAGGTAAATTGGCCAGGTGCCGTCAACTGGAGGTAGGGATTTGGCCTGTGTTACTTCCAAGCTGTTGTAAAAACCTCTCTGTACATTAATCACCAACATGTGGGACGATCAGCTTGTCCTCAGTTCTCCTCAACCCCCCCAGACCCTAGCCAAAGCAGCGAGTCCGTGACAGGGCTGCTTGCTCCAAACCACCCCTGACAGTGGCAGGCCCGGCAGCCTCCACAGAGCCATCGCTTCCAGCATTTCTCCTGTGACTGCAGCCCAGCTCCCTTTGCACCAGTAATTCACAAAGTCGGTCCAGCTGCAGCAACAGCGGGAGCGTGGGCACTGGGAGCACCCTGCTCAGTGCAGCCCCTTGACGAGGAGCCCTCCAGCTTCCCCCACTGCTTGTGGGGTTCTCGGTGCTCAGGGGGCAGAGAGGGGCAAGGATGCTTCTTGCAAAATCCAGATCACCATCGCGAAACTCTGAATGTTGCTGACGCAAGGTGCGCTGATAAAGTCCCAGAGCATCACGTGGAGCCTGCGAGGGGAAACTGTCTAAAGCCTATTGAGTGGAAGATAAGCTGGCCACTGACAAATATGATCTTGTGCTAGTTGATTTAACTCTGCTTCGTGTGCATGAAATAACATCAACAGGATAGGAGCTGCCTAAACCCAGGCCTTTTTGAGATAAGACTGCTACTTTGCCCTTACAGAGGACTGTCAGAAAAACCCTAGCAGCTCCACCTGGGATCTGTCCTCCTCCCAGTCCCTCTCACGCTCACTCCTGAAGACAGATGATTTGGATTTTTTTCCTGTCTGGAAAATGAACTTTGACTTCCTCTAGCTTGTTACAATTATTTCTGCATGTTCTAAAATCCTAACTTTTGACCCCAGGTATGTAATAAATTATTGGTTCAAGTTCTGACCGAGGCTGTCTCTATTTGTAAAATATTACAAAATATTATAGCTCTCACGGTCTGCGTTTTACAGGCTGGCAGACAAGGTGGGCTGCAATCTGCTCTGTGAGCAGCAGCTCTGCCCAGTGGGGCAGGAGCTCTGCATGCAGGCAGCAGGAACTGGCTTCTAAAACAATACAGGTAACGACTCTCTGGGAGAGTAGCTCTCCCTCAGCGTGTGTGCTACCTAGTATCTCTAATGATATTTATTGCTGAACTGAGAATATCTGGATACACCAGGCTATTTTCATGTGTTTTAATTTACATTTTTGTTTTCTGCTGGGGCAGATAAAAGATTCAGAGGTAACCATCCAAAAATGTTTAATAACATCAGGTGACTGTTTTCCAGTATACAGTCTGAGATGTGTCTTACAGGAGTGTAACAATTTCTGAATTCTGTAAAAAAATTTTTTTTTTTCTTAAACTGTGTGGGATTAAACATCTCAGTCCCTCATTGCTCCTGGGGAGGGAGTTGCCCTGCCATGGTTTCAGAAAGGTGAAAGCAGGGCACTTGTTCCTAAAGGGCAATTGAGAAATCTTCAGGCAACTTGTTTGCTTTGTTTTTAAAGACTCATTGACATTGGCACATCTTTGGTCTGTCGTTTTGTGGTGGGAGTAATGGAGGTCACACCCATTTCTAAGGTGCCAGTCTGAACATGTGTATCGATAATTGTGGTTGGATACAGTTTAGCAGAATCTCCTGCTTAGATATAATGGAAATATTTTTCAATTTTAAGCCTGCCTTGTACCTCCTTCTTGGGAGTTCCCTTTGGTTTGAACAATTTGTCATCTTTTATAATTGTTCATTCCAGTTTCTTAGTTTTAAGGGAAGGTGTGAAGTCTTCTGATAAATTGCTTTTAGGGGCAAAGGAGATAATTTTAAGGTGCTTCAAATAACCTTAAAAAGTTAATCAGTAACTAACTAACTAACAGTAATGTCACTGGGGTCTAGAAACAGCTGAGAAACATTTATGGAATCAGAACCTGACACAGTGTCAGTGGCTGTCAGGTCTCCTGTAGTAATCTGATTTTTGTGCTTATTTTCTCCCTGGCAATTCACAAGGAAATCTGTGGGAAGAAGCTGTTCAGCACCGAGCATGGAATTCAGGCTTTCATCAAAGTCTAGATAACTTTGCTGTCTGTGATCTTTAGTAAGGACAGATAGTATGGTAGGAAATTAGATAAATATGTAAGATTGTGAAAAATACCCATTGCATGGCATATTCCTCTCTCTGGTGTGCAAAAACGTTTACACAGTGCCCATAAGTCACAAAACCTTTCATTGAGGCAGCTTGTATTTTAATGGTTAGGACTGCCAAGAGCTTGATGTGCACTAGGAAATAGAGGAGGTGCCAGTATGATCTCTCACATCATCTTTTTCTTCCAGACGCATATTCAGTCTCTTCCAACGACAATGGAGGCAAGTCTGATTCAGTGGCCAACTTACAACCTCAGCCATCCCTCAACTCCATCCAGAGCTCTCCTGGCCCCAAGCGGTCGACCAACACGCTGAAGAAATGGTTGACGAGTCCTGTGCGCCGGCTCAACAGCGGGAAGGCTGAGAGCAACATCAAGAAACAAAAGAAGGTGCGAGATGGCAGGAAGAGCTTTGACCTGGGCTCACCAAAGACCGGAGATGAAACCACTCCTCAAGGAGACAGCGCAGATGAGGTGTGTGTTGGTGTTTGTTGCAGGAGAGACCATCTCTCTGATAGTCTCTTCTGTGGTGTGTGGTTCACACTTGAGTGAACATAGTTCTCTGAGGCTCTAAAGGGAGCAGTGAATCATACGTAGAATTGAATTGATTGAAGCTGTGTTGCAAGCAGCATTGTCATCCAAAGAGAACGGAATATATAGGGAACAGCATTTCAAAGTCTGCATATATTATTGGCCTTTGCTAGATTTTTTTAATAGCCTATTAGAAAGCTGACAAGGATAGAAATGAAGTCATTCTTGAGCAGCTGTTATCACTTTTTGCTGAGGTTCATATCACCTTTATCCTACCATGGCAGTGTAATTCCTTACTGAAAGAAAATGCTCAGAGAAATAGCCATTTTTTCTGTTAAATCTGCTACATGTTTGTAGCTGCAGTTTCTCTGCAGGCATGTTCTTTGCCAGAATGGCTCTTTCATGACAAAGTTAATATGGAATTACAAGCCAAAAATAGAGAAGATACTAACTGAACACAAATAGAGGAAGGCATTTTAAAAATTGTGCATTGAACTGTTCACATTTAAATTATAAAATACTTTTCCATCACCACAGAGACAGTTATAACTTCTTTAGCTTCTTGGGTGACCTATAAACTGTATTTCTGTAAGTTATAGAATGCACCAAGATTTACTGGCAAAATCTCACATCTTTATTGCTTCTTTTTCATGATACTTAGAATTACCTGCAATCCTCTCCACCGAATGCAGTATTGAGCCAGTATTAGTATTACTAACAGACTCAAAGCCTAGTGGTAGGGCTCAGATATCAAAAAGGACAAAAGAAACCCATCCCTGTCCCTAATTATATTTCACTTTTCTTCAGAAGAGCAAGAAGGGTTGGGGAGAAGATGAACCAGACGAAGAGTCTCACACACCTCTTCCTCCTCCTATGAAGATTTTTGACAATGATCCAACCCAAGATGAGATGGTAAGGCCTCCCCTACTGTGTCAGTTTGCTGTCTAAGTGCATTTCTCACATAGCCATCTCATAGTGGTTTCACAGTGGTCTTCTAGTATCCAGGGCCTAAACTTGTGGTTATAAGAGACAACTATGTGCAAATCGTAGTCTAATACCTTTCACCACCTGGATTTACAAATCATCCCAGATAAGCAATTTAGCCCTGGCATCCCAATTTATGACAGGTCGATTGTGTGCTTGTGTTGTGAGTGGTCAGAATTTCCATGCAGGCTGATAACGTGTGTTCTCCACGTCTGTTTTAAAAGTGCTGTTGGTGTCTGGCAGTAGCAGCAGAAATGGTACGTGGTGGCAATCTGGGCCTGAGCACTAGGACAGGTGCTGGAGTCTGCTTGAAGCCAGAAATCCCACCTTTACCAGGAGTTAGGTGGCTTGGGCTCTTCACTCAGGCTTTGTGCGTGATTGGAGTCCAGGAATGTTGTCAGTCTGTGCCCCACCATCCACTCTCCATTTTGAAGTGCTTTAAAACTTGCAGGTGGAAAAGCTTACCCACCTGCTATTGATCGGCATTTCTGGGGTATGTGGCTGATCATCACCAAATGGTCCATCAGCTCCAGTTAGTTCAGAAGCCCACAAGGTATCTGAAGTCCCTCTCAGGAGAGTGGGAAAGGCTTTGGTCTGCCCGTCTTTGTGCCCCATGCTGGTGGTGGTAGTTCTGTGCTGTTAGCTAGAGTCTCTTGGATGTTAAGTCAGAATTTGCTGTGGTAGATGGTTCAGTGCCTGGCAGAGTCCCTCAGTTGCTCTTCTGGACTTGGGGTGAGAATCTGTGAGTACAGCTATGACAGTGGTTTGTGTTCACAGTCAGTGTGGGTCCTGTCTGCACGTGTCCTCCCCCACCCTTTCCTGGTGCTGTTGTCTCCCTTGTAGAAATCCATCCTCCTGTTTAGCTGTTTCCTGCTTTCCTGCTGGCATCTGTTTTTAGCATTGCCACTTCTGTATCTCTATCCTCTGATTGTAATTACT
Organism: Pterocles gutturalis; assembly: GCF_000699245.1. NCBI lineage: Eukaryota > Metazoa > Chordata > Aves > Pterocliformes > Pteroclidae > Pterocles > Pterocles gutturalis. The sequence goes on from NW_010135306.1 coordinate 22,286, forward strand.
GCATGCAAAGAGGCAAGGACAGGGGAGATTTATAATTTGTCAGAAAAAAAACGACCCAGAATGTTCTTGGGGAAGGCTCAGGGAGGAGTTTGGAAATACAGAGAGAGAAGGGCACAGATATTTCTTGGACTCAAGGAGCAGAGCGATGGAGGAAAGGATTTGGGGGCTTCTGCTAATCTGTCAGGAAATGTTATGACATGGGGTGGCAGCAAGACCAGAAGGAAGCAGCTGGAGTCATGGACTCTTGCCCGTGGAGCCCTGCATGTGCTGCTGGCTGTCTGGTGAGGAGCAGAGGCGAAAGGTCAGCGAAGCAGAGTTGTGGTGGATAGATGCCCAGCACAACAGCGGTTGCTCCTGGCTTGTTCCCCCTGGTATTTAGCTAAATGTTTTGGGGTTAATTTGCTTTTTGATTTTTTGAGGGTTTGTTTTGGGTGTTTTGTTTTAAGAAAAACAAAACTGCTTTAGCTCGGGTCACTATTTTGATTTTTAACATGCCACGTGATATCAGTATTTCTTAAATACATTTCTGACAGCACCAGTGTTGTGGAATTAAACTGTTTTCCACTCCAGATGTCTGAGCTTTATAGAGCGTTTCGGCATCCTGTTTCTTTGCCCGATTCTAAAAGAAAAGATTAAATAGAGCAAGATGCATCTGAAACCCTTTTTCTCTCTCTTGTTCTTCCCACTTTTTGTCACAGGGGAAAAAACCTAAGCTCACAAACATGGCTTCTGAATTCTCTGGCACAGGAGCACCGTGTTAGCAGTGTTTGAGCCACGCTCGAGTCAATTTGGGCACAGCTCCCTGCTCACATCCTACTGCTGCTTACAGGCATGGGCTTAGGTTGGACCAGCACCTTTCCCTGAGCCCATCTGTGAAGCAGCAGTAATTGCGCCACACTGCTCCTCGAGGCTCTTATAAAAACAAGTTGCAAGATCTCTTCCTATTAGAAATTCATAATTTACTTCCTGGGAAATAAAAATACCATTTTCAATCTGCCCCAAACAAACCAGACTCCCTTGTCAATCCCAGAAGAGTGTTATTTAACCCTGAAAGACTTGTATGGAGCAAATGCTCCCATCAAAATCTCAAAATCCTGCAGTTATTTACTTTTCAGAGATATTGATCAATTTCAGTTAAAAAAAGTGAGAGCAGCAGATGTTTAGTGCCTGCAAAAATTGGACTCCTCCTGCTAGAATGGTTATCATCTATGCATTTGTCCAATGTCTCTTCAAACTCCCTATTTTCAGCTTTTTTTTTTTTTTTTCCTAGACATGTCTGTCCGCATTGCAGGTGGAACAGGCTGTCTGAGCTTTTACATTTGTATGAGATTCCTGTATTACCCAGCCTAATTCCTCAATTACCAGCCTGATTACCTGTAGTTTTTGTTGTTGTAATTATAACTGTTGATTAGATGTATTATTTGTGAAAGACAGGATGACGAGTGGCAGGCTGTTCACGCTTCTGCTTTGTCACAAGGCTTCTGGTTTGGACTGGTCTCCTTTGCCCTTTTTTTCTCCTCCTGTGGCTGTGTCACTCAACATGAGCAACCTCTCCAAAGAGCTGCTTAAAAAGGTGGCCAGCTGCCTAATTCCTGCCATCACATTTCCACGTCTCGCTCCCCAGCACTATGTAATCTCAGATGTGTGTTTGTTGGCACCTGCACAGTGACTTCGCTGAAATAGCTGCTCTCCAGAAGACCTTTAGTCAGCAACTGAGAGATGAATAAGCTTCTTAATAATTTTAATGCAGAATTTATAACAATTTAGCCTGTGTCAGCCTGCCAAAAGCAGGTTATCAAAGGGCTTATAGTTTTAGTCCATGCTTGTATTTAATTCAGAAGAAATGTACGTGCAGGTGAGCTAATAAATCACAATTCCCATAACTATCGTAGGAGTGTGGATGTTCAAAGTGAGGTTTCTTATGACAAAGACCAAGGAGTGAAGAGGCCCATATAAGGCAAAAACCTTAAACTAAACCTGAATATTTCACACAGAGGCAAGTCTTCACAGCATCATGGGGGATGCTTCGGTAGCGCATTGATGAGGTCTCAGTATTTCTGGAGATTTGTAACAACCAGCAGCTATTAGCTGTGGCTACCTGAATGTGGAGACATCCAAAGACGTGATGTGATGTCAGGCACCTAAAGTCAAATACCTGCAACCAACAGACAGGCATAGAGAAGTGAGACTGAAAATATTCTAACTAACATCAATAGGGAAAAGTGGACATCTCCAAAGAGTGTTTCTGTCCTCCTGTGCCTAGGATAGATGAGATACATAGGGGTGTCTGCAATGATAGCAGAGAGGGGAGAGAAAAGGTTCATGTTTTAGATGACTGAAGTTGCATGAATGTGGGGTGTCATCTGAGTTCATCTGATGTGTGGGGAAGGGAGGAGGAATTATTTGTTCCCCTGTCTCCCTGCCCTATTGCCTGTTTTTCCATGTGTACCTTGGTACTTAACTGCATTTATTGAATATGTATGTATGGAGGAGGTGGTGATTTCTTACATCTGCAGTAAGAAGATAATTTTCTGGAGCTTTTAAGACCGTAGATGTCCTTTGAAGGAGGAACCAACAGACATTAAGAGTATTGTAGCCTGGTTGCAAATGAATTTCAGTTCTTTGATGCTGCTCCCTGGTCCCCAGCCTTGGAACTGCTGCAAGGGGCTGTGCAGCCAGAAGTGGATGGCAATTCTGTGCTTGTCTGATACACCAACACTCACTCACCTGACCAAGCATGTGGTCCTCTAACCCTCCTGCTCCCCTTCCACATTCGTTCTCCTGTCTCAGAAGCTGCTTCACTGACCGTTGGTTTCCTACTCCCTTCTCATCCTGCTAACTTGCTTTTCCTTTGCAACCTGGTGTCTTGCAGTCCTCTTCTTTGCTAGCTGCTCGACAGAGCTCCTCTGATGTCCCAACTGCCGCGGATCTTGTCAGTGCAATAGAAAAGTTGGTCAAAAGTAAGCTGGTAAGTTTAGTGTTGTGAAAACTGTGTACACAACAGGTCTAATATGACTCTAGGGAAGTCTACCTCTTGTTTCTGGTTTCCTTGCTTTCCACCTTCATCTGCTATGCTTTTATTAACCCTGTGTGCTCTACTTCTTGGTAAGGTGTCTAATATTTTCGTTCCTCAAGTTGCCGTGTAGGCTCTGCACTGCACAGTCGAAAGGTGCTTTGGGAGCAGGCTTTGCAGAGCATGACCTACTGTGCTGTACTCTTTCTGTGGTCTTGTTGGTATTCTTTCAAATATTTTACACAGTGAGATGTTTTGTTTGTTTTGTTTTAAAGCCTGTTCTGAGGCGCAGGAGTTTTACTACCCAACATGTGAATTTGTTTGGTATTCTGGCTTCCCTGAAAAGACCCTCTAAAGAGTAGAACTGCTTGAAGTATCACACCTGTGCTTTAATTTTACAAAGATTCATGTGTCACTTTTCATCTGCCTTGTAAACTCTTTCTGGCAGGGAGTGGAACAAGGAATAAAAGTGCTCTGGGTTTAATCTGATAAAAAAATTTCAGTATCATGCACTCTCCCTGTCTGGTCCCATGTCTGCTGGACAGGGAGTAAATGCTGTTTCATATCTTGGCCTCTCTTAAGTTTTCCCTGAAACAGTTCAAAATGTTAATATCAAAGCTAAATGTTTTTCTACACATCTCAGGACCTCTAAAATTTGGTAAATGCTTGCTTTGAGGAAGTTTAATTTAATTAACAAGTCAGGATTAAAGCAGAGTTATGATGACCCTGCAAAGTTTCATTTCCTTACATATAGTGGAAGGATGACGAGAGTAAAAACAAAACAACCCGCAGTGATCATTAAATTAATGCAACTCTGTGCAAGCAGCTTTATCTAGCCAATCATTTCAGAGGGTCTTGGTATTTTCTTGGTTTGAGATGTCGGCACATGAAGGTAGACTGTGTTCTTAGAGTGCTTAATAGGGAGTAAGCAGTGAAAGAGGTCTTTGTGACATGGGAAACTGAGAAGGACATTCCCAGAAAATTTACTCAAAATAGTTTTATTCCATCAAGGGACTAACAAATTGAAAAGTATTTCACTAATCCAGTTAGATGTATTTTTGGAGGATATTTTATTTGGTCTTCCCCTCATGCAAGCTGTTAGGTCAATTGCAATTACTTTCCAGGGATTTGGGGGAAACTTTAATTATTGTGGAATGTTACTATGTATCCATCTATTTCTGTTTCATTTTGTGTTTTACTTTACTACAAAGAATCCCCATTCAGCCTTTGGCAGAGAAACACTGACCATCGGTAGCCTAACACTGATTCCGATTGAGACACCAGGATATTTTCAAGTTGTTTTGAAATAATTTGGAAGAGTTTTCTCATCCTGGGGCTACTGGAATATATTTTTCCACCTTCTATCAAAAGGACATCTTCTCTGTTTTAATGCTTATGGAGGTGGGGGTCTTACAAAGTAACTTGGTTGTGTTTCGCTGTGTGGGAAAGTATTACTGAATACTCTGCTTGGTTTTAGACTGCAGTGTTGATTGCAGAACTGACTTGATACAGAAGATAACACTGATGCTGGAGTTCAAGGATAATGTTTATTCTGTCATTCTTTGGGGTTTTTTTAGACCCTTGAAGGAGGATCTTACCGAGGAAGCTTAAAAGATGCCACTGGCTGCTTAAATGAAGGGATGACGCCTTCAACTCCCCCACGAAACCTTGAAGAGGAACAAAAAGCCAAAGCAATGAGAGGCAGGATGTAAGTTGTTTTGCTGGTTCTTCTTTACGAAATATGCACCCAAGGAGGACACATCGCTGCACCAAAAGAATACTTTGTAGTCAGTGCATGAGCACGAAACTGGGAGTAAAACAGTGTTTTGTTTGCTTCTGGTTTTTTCTTAACCTGTAAATATGCTTTGTAAAAGCACTTGTGCACCCAGGAAGTGCATCTTCACTCTTTAAAATGTGCAACTTTTACCCTGGATAGCAAATATCTGTTGCTGTAAAAGCCTCTGAACAGCTAGACATATATTACTGAGATGTTTGCTTTGGGTAATTACTGCATTGCCAGAGGTGAAATCAGGTCTCAAGGGGGATACGTGGTTGACCTTGTTAGCTGCCTTCAAGGAAAAGAACAGAGAATCTCACTAGGATTTTTTGAATGAGATAATAGGGTTAGCAGAGGAAGGGGTAGGATTCAGATGCATTTGTAGTCAAAACACACCACCAAAGAGAAAATTTCATTTGGGAAACCCTTGTGTTCGTGGTAATGGCAGGGAAAGAAATGGTGACAGCTCATAAAAGCTGTTTTTTTTTAAATAATCTGTACACTCCCATAAATGTAACAAAAATAACACTTGTGCCTTCAAAACTTATCATGATTAAAGCATTCCTGAAATGCGTGGTTAGACTGATGGACACAGCGAATTGGGGAAACTGAATCAAGAATTACATGAAAGAGAGCTCAGGTAGCTATTGTCTTTATACTGCCTCTTATAGTAACAATAGTAACTCCAATCATCTAATCAGAGCACACATTGATGGGAAAAGTAACGGTACATACAGGTCTCATTGGAGTGTGGTAAGGTGAGAGGTGGAAGAAGAGCAGCCCATTTGGGAAAGATGCCAAGCGTGGAGGGAAACCAAGGGGGGACAAGGCGGTAGATAAGTGTAAGCAAGGAAGCAGGAACAAAGTGTCACAGGTCTGTGAAAGCCATCATTTGCTCCTTCAGTTCGTTGTAGGAAGCCAGAGAAGCAATACAGCGAGGGACTGGATCAAATCCCAGCAGCAGGCAGGAACATGACACTTCTGGATGTGTTTCTGAATGGGAGAAGTTTTCTACTAGACAGCTGTCAGCTTTCCCCCAGGGAACATCTCTGCCCATGCCTGTCTCCTAAAAGCTCCTCAATATTGCAAGTTCTTGTGTTTTTCTGGCAGCAATTCATTGATTAGATAACTGACAGCTAACTGCAGGTTGTGGTTTTAGTGTAGAGACCTTTGCCTCTGTAAGCACAGATACAGTAACGCTTTGCTAGCATGCAGCGCTTCTGGCAGGGGACTGGCAGCGTGTTAGGTGTAATTAGTGGCTGTCTCCATCCAGATTTCCGAAACACCAGGATGTTTAGGAGCACCTGCTAGCAGCTTTCAGCACAAGACGTCTTGTCTCCTGTCCAGCTCCCTTGTGTCTGTGTTCTGTAGCTCTGTGCCTTGCTGTGTTTAATTCCAGAGCCATATGAGGCAGCTGAGCTCCAAACTTGAGCTGTTTGTCCCCAGTCCCTACAGACCAACAGCTGTATCCTTGCACAGGCGCGGGCAGCCGTTTCCTGTGTCTCTGGCAGGACGTGCATGCCAGCAGTTAGCCTTGGTGTTAGCAAACCCCTATCCCATCAGAGTTGATTGCTGCATTTCTATGATCGAGAAGGCAATAATCTCATCGAGTAGCATCATTCAGTGTAGATTTAATACAGAGTTACCAAGACACACAGATATTCGGACTTCTTCAGAAGTGAGGAGGCTCTGTCCTTGTTCCAGTTCATGCCATTTTAAATTCGGCTGTGTAGTCAGTACCTGCTGGTCACCAGGGCAGGCACTTTCCAAGCAACCACCTGCCCTTGCTCCCTGTTATCAGATGAGGAGATGGGTGAATTTGAATTTTTGGCAGCATGCATCTTAGAAACCTTAAATTTGTGAGTACCTCTAAGGTCCTGTGTCAGGGTAGTCTTCAGAGAACTAATAGAGAGGGTCAAGGTTGATTTTTCTGCTTGCTAGGAAGAGGGGAGCTTGGGGACCACTAGTTTAAGGTAAGTAGTGGAGGTGCAGGACCTTGTTCCTAAAAGAGGTGTAAATTTGCAGATTTAGTCTGTTCACCTGATAGACACCTGGTTGCTGCGCTGATTTTTAATTCACACCCTCCTGCCTGCATGTGCTGCAGCATTATGTACTGCAAGTACCCACTGCTTCATTTTTAGAGCAGGATTTGGCCAGATGTATCCTTGCAGTAACTCAAACCAAAGCAGTCTGGGTGTGGGAGAGGCAGTGGGCAGATGGGAGAGGTTCTCCCCATCCCCTCAGCAGCTCTCAGTGTTTGTGGGGAGCAATGCAGACAGAGGTGGTATGAGCCGAAAAGTGACCTCCCAGCACACCACCCTGCACGGAGAAGACGTGGCAAAGACCTTCGCAAGGGCATGGTAGGTCAGCCAGCGAGAGGGGACTGCACAGCATACACTTGTTGAGGCCACACACTGCTGTGTTGTAAAAGAGCAGCCTTTTGCCCCACACGTGTTTACTACCCAGGCACGCAGCTTGGCAGGGCACTCCAAAGAGCACGAGCATCTGGCATCACTGCTGCCAAGGGGACTGGATTTCACTCTCAAATGAACAAGACGCTGTTTGACCATTTCCTGCCGCGTGTCCTAAGTATCTCCTCCGCTCTATCTGGGCAACAGACACGTTGGGAGTGCAGCAGGAGGATGATGTTTTTCTCAGCAACCTCTCAGAACTGAGTGTCTCCTTGCAACGCCTGTCTACTTTTTTTTTTTTTTTTCCTCTAGATATTTTCGACCAGGCTTTTATCTTAGCACTGTTTGCCCTCAGCCCTATCATTTCAAGTGGGTCAGCCTGCTGATTGATGTGAACGGAGCGATATTAGACATGAAAGCGCGCCTCTATCTCGTTAGCCTTGTTACTGCCTAGCGAACTTGAGCACAGATGGAGTTTATTTGTCATGTGCCAAATCTATGTATTGGCGTAATTGAGAGGCAAACTGTCTGCAGCAAGCAATAACTTTTTGAAATTGTCCTCGAAAGAACATTACATGATTAGTCAGACTTACAAAGGAGGGGCTTTTTTTAGCTTGCTGTTGTTCGCATACATCAGGCCTTCTTTGGATGACTCCTAACCAGGATTATGAGCCCTGAAATCAGTGTAAAGCATTTGACACCCACACACAGATTACCTAGTCTGAAAGATTAAGCTCTTGCTTATGACAGGAGAGGGGATTTGTTTTCCAAGTGTTTGAAACTTCCATAGTAAAACTTCATTGCTGAATCTTTGGCAAAGCCAGAGGGACTGGGGCAAGAAATCCTCTTATGCTTGCTGCAAAATGGGTCAGGGCCCGCCTCCATCGCTATCAGGGGGGCTGCATGGGGAGTGGAGGAGAGGCCAGCGGTGAGGGGCACTTCAAAGTACAGGCAGCTGGTTGTGGGGCTGCTCCTGCACCATCCTGGGATGTAGGGGGGAAGAGGGGTGGGAG
>NW_010135306.1:30530-34545 GCF_000699245.1 Pterocles gutturalis
GAATTGAAAGTACCCTGACCTGAAATGTGACATTTTTGTCATTTACATTCCACTGAAGACTGAGTTGTGTTATGTGACCTGGGATGACAGTGGGTAATATGTGGTACGAGGAACAAACAGTGACATCAAGGAATATGGTCAAATATGTGTGTGTTCTGTTTTAATTTAGGTTTGTCTTAAATGAGCTGGTACAGACTGAAAAGGACTACGTCAAAGACTTGGGAACTGTTGTGGAGGTGAGCTTGAAGCAAACCCTGCTACGCAAAATGTTTTCCCACTAAAAAGCACCATGCTGAAAAGTGACACCAACAAAAAATATGGCATGAGAAACAAGCTGCTTTATTTTGCACTCTGCTTCCATGGTCCCCTTCTCATGTTGACAGAAACAGGAAGAAATGCCTTTGGAAACTATTTTTGTTTCCATCTAACAAATGTTGTATTTTAGGTTTCAACTCCAGTGTGCAAAGGTTTTTGTTGGCTACCCTGCTTGTGACAAACTCTTTCTGCTCTAATGCAGTCTTGAGGGCAGTGGTGGAGAATAACTTATGCTCCTACCACTTATTTTGTGTTTTTCTAGCTGTCATATTGAGTAATGGTAACACATACTTTACTTTGCACCTGGACTAAAGTCCTGTGTCTGAGTACTTTTCCAGAAGCTGGGTTTGGATCTGCACTGAGGTACATGTGTGGCCTGTGGATTATTGTTTTGGAGAAAAAAAAAACAAAAAAACCCAAAAAAATAATAAAAAAACCCAAAACCCCCACCAAGCCAAAAAAAACCAACACAACTTAAGATAAAATAGAGTTTGGGTTTTTTTTTTCTGTTAAGAAAACAATCATACTTTTTTAAGCTTCAACTTGTAAAGACCTGGCTGATCCCTGGGGATCACCTGTCAGAGCCAACACACATGCAGGGTCCAGATTTTTTCCAAGCAAGGACTCATGTTGTGGTTTGACCCCGTTAGCAGCAAACACCACACAGCCACTTGCTCAGCTTCACCCCTCCCGGGATGGGAGAGACAATTAAAGGGGTAAAGGGAAAAAAGACTCATAGGTTGAGATAAGAACAATTTAATAACTAAACTACAGACAAACTGAAAATAATAATAGTCATGATAAGAGTAAGATCTGCAAATATATGAATGAGTGATACACAGTGCAGCTGCTCACCACCCGATGACCAAGGCTTAGCCCGTTCCCAGCTAACGATCCTGGAGCAGGGAGAGCCCCAAAACCACAATCCCAGAAAAGAGATGAGAGCCCAAGCATCCGAGAGACCAAAAGCTGACTGAGAGAGGGAGACAACCCCGAGAGAGGGGCAACCCAGAAGGAGAGTGAACTTCCAGATAGATCCTCATCTCTATACTGGGCATGATGTGCATGATATGGAATATATTATTAGTCAATTTGGGTCTCAATCCTAAACCTAAAGTTGAATCCGAGGCTTGTAACTGGGGCTATGCTCCCTCCCAGCTTCTCCTGCACCTGCAGACACTGGCGTGGCGGAGAAGCTGGCGGCAACTATAAACATCAGTATATCAGCCTTCTTCTCAGCCCAAATCCAAAACACAGTCTCTCACTAGCTACTATGGATAAAGTTAACTCCATCCCAGCAAAAACCAGGACAACGCAGAACTAGAGGCACTTGATTGAAGTGGGCTTTCAGCAATGCTTCTGGCATTCACTAGTCCAAGGAGAATTATCAGCCCACCTAACAGTGATTTTCAAAAGCTTCCAACTAGAAGACCTTTGTGTTATCTTCTGTTTTCATCACGCTCCACTGGCAAACCTGACAGGGCTGCAGTGCTCCAAAAGCTTATAAAGAATCTCTCAGGAGGTGTGAGAAATCCCATTCATATGACTCTTTAAACTTCTTTGTGTTCTCACAAAATACTCAGGGTGATGTATGGAAGAACTCTGTGCAGTCTGGCTTCTTCCTCTTACCAGAAAAGCCAAGAGCTTGATAAACTGCTTTTGTTTAACTTCTGCTAATTGCACTTGTGACTTCAGTGACATCTAATAATGGTTTGTAGATCTTCAGAACAAATCCTTTAAAGTTTTCTTTTAAACAAAGTCTATAATTTCAAGTATCTAGATGGATTTCTGGTTTCAAATTTTATAAAAGGTATTTTAAACATTTTCAATGCAAAAAATCCTGACACTAAACTTTTTAAAAATTTTTGCTTCTTTGAAAAAAATGAGTGTAATTATGCTCCCCCTCAAATGAACCCTTAGCTAATCACTGATCATTAATCCTAAAGGGCTTCATGAAAAGGATAGAAGAAAAAGGAGTTTCGGAAGATATGAAAGGGAAAGACAAGATAGTATTTGGCAATATTCACCAGATCTATGACTGGCACAAAGAGTAAGTTTTTGGTTTGGTTCCTTTCTAAGCACCATTCTAACTGCTTGTCCATAAAGGATTGGGGTATATGGTGTCTGTACATCTAAGCTGCTTTTAATTGAACATCAGCAGGTCATTCAGGGCTGAACTTCCAGAGGACGTTGTCTCACTTTAACTCATCTCTGTTGGTTTGTAAGTGCTGCTTAATAACTTTACAAATCATGGCTTCATTGAATCCTAAGAACATGTTCTAATTCACGTGCTTTTAGCCACAGTTTCAAAGTACACTGGATCCTGATACAGGGCTTTGTCTACCCGATCAAAAATCACACAACTGCATGATGCAAACCATTCTTACATAAAATCCTTTTTCCCAGTGAAAAAAACCTTTGGAGGGTTGTAGCTTTGCACTGCCTGGCTTCATGGGAGGGTATTTGTTGTGCTGTCTCTCACAGCTACAGCTTTATGCTGGCTCAGACACCATGCCAGGAGTGCTGGTCAGTGTGACAGAAATGGTGTTGCACACAAGAGAGTCTGCTCTGTGTCAGTGCTGTGCTGGCAATGGCTCTGCCATTCCTTGCTAGGGAGCCACAACAAGAGGCTCAATGGGAGATATCAGTGTGGTCCATCCACAGCTCCACAGCTACTGCTCGTAAGTAGTCCCAACATGGCTCACAGAGATTTGCTGATTGTGGGGTACTTGCTGGATCCTCAGAAAAGCTACTGAGGCTACCATAACTGTGTTTCTTGGGTCGCAGCTGTAAGCTCAATTCATCCCACTGATGAGCAGTAGCAGTGCTGGAAAGCCATAGTTTCCTTCCTGTGTCTTGTGGTTCTCAGCAACATGAACATCTTTGTGTGCAGCTGATGGGATCACGAAGGCTGACCATATCAGTAATATTTGGATAGTAGGGTGATTAAATGCAAATACCTTCAAGATCCTTCTTATGAAGTGCTTTGGCTTAGTTGATGCTCTTGACTCTGAGTTAGGAACTCTGTTCCTTGAAAATCTTAACTCTGTGCTCATACAAGTAGCTTTTGAAAAGCTGCTGGAAACACGAGGCTTATTTCAAACGCTGGGCTGTTTCAGCTGTAACTTTATGAACAGCAATGTCTTGCTTATGGACAATAGGGTCATAATTTCAACTGTGCCACTCAGAAATACTCTACAGCTCCAGCTAACTAGAATGTGAGCGTGCATGTTCAGACTTGAGGAATGGACACTGGGCTGGATCTTCCTTAAGCTCTGGACATTTCACTCACCCAGGAAGCACCATGTCCATCCCACAGGTGCTTATCTAATGGCCTAGGCCTGTCCTTATGTTCTGACAGATGCCCTTGTGAAAAAGTTTCACCATATATTAAGTTGATACCAGCAATGGAGTTTTTTTACCAGTGCCATCCCTTGTTTGTGTGATGTTAGGAGTTTTCTGTAACACATAGGGAGCGATTTCCTATTTTTAGTTCTGTGTATCTGGGTCAAGAAGTCTATTTAAATGCAGATGAATTTAACATTTACAGAGAACTGAGCTGTAGAAGTAGCTTTATCTGATGGTAGTGATAGGGATGTTTATTTGGGACAGCTGTCCAATGTGCATCTTTTTTTGAGGTTCTGGTATTTCTTGGGACCAGACCATTGCAGACATGGCATAGAATCATAGAATCATAGAA
>NW_010135307.1:0-16864 GCF_000699245.1 Pterocles gutturalis
TAAAGATGTTAAATAGCTTAACTTGGTATTGCAAGAAAACAGAAACATATAGAATAGGGTAAAATGAAATTATTACAAGCCCTATGTTCAGTTTGTAACATTTTTTCCTGTTTGGACATTGCCTTCAAGCTGCCACTGGAAAAAACAAATTAACTCCAGATCCAGGAAATCTTTGTGTATGTGTTGAACTTTAAGCACAAGTTATTTCTCTGACTTCAAGTGAAGCAGCACTGATCTTTTGCATCTAACACCTAACTGCTGCAAGGGACTTGAAATGCCACCAGGTTCTTGGCAGCAGCTCCACCCAAGCGCTCCAGGCTGGAGCACAGCAGTTACTGCCTGACCGATGCACTAAGAGAGAAAAAATTTCTCTGCACTGACCTTCAGCAGACCTTGAAGAGGTTTCTCTAATTTATCTCAGCAAGGGAAGTTTGTGGACACTCACCCAAGCTCTGGAGAGGAGGAAACAGCAAAGTGCATTCCAGAATCATGCATTTAAACATGCAAAACTGCACTAATTATGGATCAAATCACTTTCCAGAAATTCAAGCCTGCTCTCAGATCTCAGGGGCTAGCTCTCTGCCATTTCCAGGGCTCAGCTGGATGCAAGCAGTCTAGTAACTAGATGGATTTTTAAAAATAACCACACAGACACACTTATGAGTAGCTATAAAAAAAGCAGAATTTGAATTTAAAGAGCGAGACATTACAAGTGTCACAGAGATTAATAAAATAATTGCATCAGAAGTATCATGGCTGTGGGGCTTTATATATTCGCTTCTCCCTCCAGTGCTGAAAGATGCAAATTGCAGCTGTTGCCCCCCTCCAGCATGATCACCCTCTCCGTGTTTTGACAGATTTCTTGAAAGACTCATCTCACAAGATGTCTAGCCTTTTTTGTTCTGCCTTTAGTAATTTTCCACTTCTCAAACACCTGCCCCTGCTGAGATGCTTGGGACTATCCCAATCTTCAGGCAACCTATTGTCCCAAGAATTACAACCTGAGCACTGAAATGTAATGACTATTGTCCCTTGTCTGGGGAGAGGTGACAGTTTCCCGTATTGCTAAGGCTAGATTTCAACTACCTTGACAAAAAGGCATTCCGTGAGAAACACTAAAATGATTTCCACAGCATCAGCCATAATTTATGAGGCAAACAGAAAGATTCCCTGCATCACCACAGTCTCTCGACTGCTATAATCCTGTCCTACCCTTAAGGGGCAGCATCCTCATTTTCACGTTGCTGGCCATTTGACAGCCCAAAGGCAGGAGGAGGCCACTGGTGAATCATACCGGCTTCCCACCTCGTGCAGTTTTCTATCCTTGGTACTACCCAGCGGCACAGTCCCTACAGTATGTCTGCAGCAAACCTGCAGCAGATCATGTTCCCTTCTACAAAATTAACACAATCTTTAATTAATGCAATAAGCACTGACGAGTAATAAATCATATTAAAATACAAGGAAGGCAAATTTTTAATAAATTAAGCGTTGATTCACTCAATAAATATTAATCTACTAGGCATCAAGAATTCATTATGTTTTAGAAAACCAGTTGAAAAAACCTCACTGGTGAGCTGGTCTGAAGTGTGCAGAATGGTCCCTGTTCACCCATAATATACACTTATTTTTAACTAATTCCTTAATTTATCAAGTTAAACAACTTGCCTGAAAGTGAGTCTGGATTATTATTCCGTTGCCGTGTGCAATTTTCTCAACACGGATTCTAATTCACCCCTCAGATCGGTTCCTAAATTTTTCTTAGTAACTCCTTTTCTGAATACCTCCTTTTTCTTCCTTGATGTTGGCCGTCTTTAAAACATTTGCTGACTAGTGTCATTTCATTTTCACTTTAATTAACTCAGTGAGAGTTGCAAAACTAGAAAAAAAAATTGTGGGGGGGTGTAAATTAACTCATTCATTTAAGGTTAGCTTATCTACAAGATGTTCTTCCACACTTTGCTCCCTTCAGAGTTTCTCCAACCTTTTATATAGATGTGGGATGTACTGCACTTGCTTTGACTCTTATCTACAGATTAGCAAAAGAGAAGGAAAAAAAGCCAGATGCAAAGATGCCCCATGAGACTGATATGGAGCTGTTTCTGTAGCAACCGATGATTTTCTTCTCATGTAAGAATGAGCCTAGTCATATCTAATTCTGAATGTATCTGGGCCTCACTTGCCAGCCAAAGCTGTGTCAAGTATAAAGTCAATATAGTCAGAAAGAGTGATAAAAAAACACAATTATAAAGTCATCTTCCTACTCCTACACCCCTCCTCCAGTCAGGATCCGAAAGATATCCTTACCCATGTCTTCTGTCCCAGCACATTGTCTCCAAGCCACCAGAATCCAGCAGAGCTGGTAAGCAGAGGTGGAGGTGGCACCCAGCCACCCAGGTCCCACACACATCAGGCTGCTGTGTTGGAAGCGCCTCGAGCAGCCCTGTGCACCCACGTCCCAGGAGAGAGCGGTGCTCTGGCAGGGGTTTCACTAGACCACACGGGTATCTATACCCGCCTTGCTCTGAGTCTCCGTATAAAACTCCTAAGCCCAGAGCTGAGATCAACTTCAGCTTTAGAAAGCTCTTGTTGGGTTTGTGCCATTTCGCTGCCTTCACTCTGCAGCGATGATCCCAAAGGCAGGCTGCCCATCTCATGAACATCTTCTGCCATAGCCCACCCACATGAAGCTGGAATTGACTCTCTGGGACCACAGGAGGACTTTGTCTTCCTAAACATATTTTACCCAGCCTGGTCTCTGCTACTGATCTTTTCCGTCGAATTTTAATGTGGTTTGAACAGGTGTGTGTCTCTACAACCTTCAATCTACTACACAGTTCAGAGGGTTTAAATTTGAAATCAAGTGCATTTTTTTTTTTTTGGAAGCTTTGCCACAAGTTGTTACTAATTGTGCGTTTTCCTTTTGACTTCTAAATTAACACTTCTGTAAACTGACTGTGTTGACATAGAAGTAACTGAAATTAGTGCATCTTCCCATAAAATAAAGCTGAGAATGTATTGACAGGTAAATTTCACATTTCTGTGGCCTTTATTATTGCCACAGTCTGCAATGTCAGTGCTTTTGAGAGCCATCCGCTAACATTATATCATGAAAGAACCAAAAGGTTCAGAAAAATAAAAGAGATCCCAAGTGTGCAGTTTGGCACGGTGTGGATGGCACAGCGTGGCTGCTCACAAGCACCCCATAAGCCTCTTTGGTTTTGCACTGGAGAAGTTTATAGGAGAGGGAAGGGAGAAGGGAGAAGGTACAGCAAGGGAGAGGTTAAAGGCTGTGTCCCATCCTTTTGCACTGCTACTTGGCAAGTGATAAGCTGTGCGGCTTGGTGTGTTCTGCTCCTATGCAAAAGATGCTTCTGTGACAGAGGAGTGTAAACCTGCTTTTGGTGGTTTGTAGTTGAGCAGTTTAAGAGATATTCATGGCTAATCAACATCTGGAAAAACTTTCCAATGAAGGCTTAGATAAAGGAAGGTGTTAGAAAAAAGTAAATATAACTCAGTGAGCATTTAAAATCTGTCTGGTTTCTCAAATGCAAGTTTCACTTGTACCCTCCTTCCCTTCAGAGCGCAAGACTTATCTCCAAAGAGAAATCTTGATTTAAGTAATGACCCCAATAAGCTACTAACTTAAATCCTGTTAAAATGGATAATTTGATGACTTAAAGCTTTATATATATATATATATCACATTATGCCAAGCAATAATCTTTTCTTTCCACCCTGAAATCACAGGCTTTTGTTCATATAATGAAGCAAGATCTCACATTTTGTACCTCCTTTATGATTAGCTGCTAAAGCTTCCTGCTACAATGATAAAACGAACCAGTCAGCTTGTTGACACTTGACTGGGATTTTAGTAAATTGCATCTGCTGTAGCCGACTCTGTGGAATCAATTATTGATAATATAGGTGTGGGAGAACATTTATAAAGTGGTTTGGGATATGTTATCGCTCACGCTAAGAGCTATAATGAGCATTTTAAACCATTTTAACAGTGACCTCTACAGACATTTGATCATTGCAATATTTGGTAACTCGATTCTGGTTTAGAATCAAAACCCAGTCCAAACGATGAAAGGTAGTGCCAAACCATTAAGCTACTTTACTGATCCTTCCAGTTCACATATTCTTCTAAATATCTGACACCTGCATACTCCTTTCCCAAAACCTAAGTGCCAAGGATACATGGTACTTTCTTATTTTTCAGAAATGCTGACAAACAAGTAGCTAAGACCTCTCCTTCTCCCCACTTTGAGTAGTTATCTTGAGAGCACAACGCTCATGCGTAACGTATTATTTATTCACCAGCTCCTCCCCAGTTCTTACAGTCCTGTTGTACTCAAAAGCTATTTAGAAAGAACACTAATATAATGAAGGTTAAGGAACAGTTGAAAAAAGCCATGCAAGGAATCTTTGGGCACACATAAAAACACTCCAGTACCCATGGCAGTAGCAGCAGGTCAGAGCCCCAGAACGCTGGTGAGCAGATTACTGCCAAAAGCAGTAGGTCAGTGCCCAAAGCAACAGCCACGAGAGGCTGAGCAACCTGAGCAGCTGTGCAGTGGGCACCATTTGAAATGTGGACATTCAGTTTTATTGGTCACACAAATTCACAGTGTGTTCCACATATTCTTGAGTGACATCTATTGGTGCTTTATCTATAGGTTGCCTTATTTACATATAGAGCACTCATACAGATAGTGTCCAGATTCTTACTGAACCACTAGGAACCAAAAAAAAAAAAGCTCATCAGTTCACTATAAATATTTGCAATCACAACAAAAAGTCATTAAGACTATCTTATCTCTGGAAGGAAGGAGAGGAGGAACAAGCGGCTTTGGGATGAACTGATCCTTAACTTTGCCAATGAGAGTTATGACAACAGAAAGCCTCTTAAGTTTTCTGTCCTTCTGCATCTGTAAAATAACAAGCATCCTTATGCACCCCAGTGAAGCAAAGCAAACGTAGATGTGTAGCAACTTTATGGTTTGATGATGTATACTATGCATATACAGTGCATCTTTGCAGATGTGCATGTAGAAGGACATCCTTGGTTAGTTAATAACAGCCTCTTTTTAACCCAAGTCAAGATATGGCAAGCAAATCCAATCATTTTATTGAACCCAACTGGGAAACTTGACTCAGAGTTCTCAATTTCGAAGGCTTCTATCCTCCTTGTTAATTCAAGCCTGAAATGCTGAGACAAATTAATGCACAGATAGCCAGTGCTCTAGTCACCCCGCAGCCTGTGTATAGTATGGGATTATATGGAGTACATACACAAACTCGGCGTTTCTGCCCCAGTAAACACTGGGGGAAAAGAGTTGATGATATAACCAATAAATACCTTGTCTGTGCTTTGTTCCGCTCTTCTCTACCAGAAATGAAGGAAGAGAATAAGGCCCATTTCCCCATGGTCTAATCCCATATCCAGGTTGGAATCAAGCCTCTTTGTAGTTCCACTATCAAAAAGGTGGCTGTGGTTGTGCGCATGTTTTAAATGAAGCATATGTACTTACACTGCAAGGGTTCGGGATCTACTCATTCCACAATTTAACTCAGCATTTTGAAGGGTTTGTTTTGGTAACAAACCACCATGCAGGTTTTTCATAGTTTGGTGTATTATTATGGAAATTGCAGAGCCATGGTTATAATCCTGTGCTTGTGACATCAATTACTTAATGCCTATAGAGATTACTGTAATGCCACAAACAGTGGATTATGTTTTAAAGTACACAGTATGCAGCAGGAGCTAATAAAATCTTCTCTTTAAGTTGTATTTATTGTGAAAAAAAAGAGTAAACAAGGGCAAGAAAAACTATGCAGACCACACACAGTGCCATTAACAACCAAAATCTATACGTGATGCAGAACGCTCGAGGCACTGCACAGCCATTCTTTAGTTGTGAATTCCTGTCTTATGTTAAGTCTTAACGAATGAAAAGAGCAGCATTAGGGAAAGCAATTATGAACTTTGAGAGTCCACCATTTGTTGGGGGGGTAAGCAGCAGCGTTCAATGAATGTTTAATCAGAAACAAAGCATATCTACCTATGCCAGTAATGGGATATTGACTAACTAGCCATTGTTTATGGGCTGTTGTAGATAAGAGACAAGACAGATTAACCCCCAACATATGCCATTTTAAAACAAAACATGGACTTGTAAGAGCCTGTGATCACACAGTAAAGGAAGGCACAAATCCAGAGGTTTTTGTCCCTGCTCTGCCCCATCTGGACCTTGAGACTGAACTTCAGCTGCTTACATCCAGCTATGAGTGCCCTGACCAGCTGATCATTTCTCCCAAACCTTCCTTTGCTGTGTATAACTAACTAAATATTTATTGAAATGGGGACCTAAGTTCCAATGCCCACATCTGACCCGAGTAGTTTAGCTACCAGCTAGTAGCAGTTGTCTTACTCTTTCCACATCAACTAATGCTGAATTTAACAAAGTGTCATCATGCCAGAATAGCCAGCCCACTGGTGGTGAAAAGGCTGACTTGGGTTAAAAGAAAATACTGTTTTGAAAAAAAAAAATAAAAAAAAATAAAGTAATTCTATGAAAAGAGAAAAACAAAACACCTGGAACTCTGAGGAACTTACTGTGAAGTTTTCTGAAAAACGAGAAATTTTTACTAGAAGAGTCCTTCTTTGTAAAAAGTTAAATACCTTCTTGTTTGGGGAACAGCATGTGTTTGCACTCGGTTTGGCTCTGCTCTGTATTAGAATTCTGCTCAGGGCAGCATTTAAAGGGAAAGCAAAGTTCTGAATTATGGCACTGACACGATCCACTTCCCAGTACACCTGGGCGCAGTCAAAAGAAACCCATCTTTGATAAACTTTTAAGAGACAGGACTCCTGTGGTTTCACACTGTAAGGATAGCAATACAAATGAAATGAAGAAAAAGATACATAAAATATGCAACACAAGAGTAAATTCCTTCTGAATATAAAATTTTCCAAAAAACGATTCTGTTTTCGTGCATAAAATCTACAAATCATGTGTTAAAAAGTCCCTGTGATTCAGCAACAGAGTGAAAATAAACATGAGAGAACACAACTTCTCTAGTTGCCATTTTCTCTGACTCCCTAGAGCCTAAATCCCTCCCCCTCCACGAGCGCCCTGCCTTTACTTTTGATTTCGTGGAAATTATCTGGTTGTGTTTACCTCAGGTGTTATTTTCTGTTAAGGTGTTGGAGTTTGCCTGAGATGCTGGCAAGCTGTGTGAGAACACAGCACAGCAATCTCCAGATCATAGTTCCAGTGGTTGAAGGGATTTTGCAAACGCTCAAAATATATTCCCTTTCCACTCAAAGACGGCAATATTTAAAGGTAAATGAGTGACTCATATACAACAGTAATGCATGCTGTTTTATTTAGAATAAAACATCAATAGTAGATTATATTTCTGGTATCTCACATTCAAACATCTCAGAAACTTAAACATTCAGCAGAGCATATTTCAGCTCTACAAGCAAACCACACTTTTTCCCTGTAAGCCCAAGTAGCTGGGTGTTCTGTATAACACAAAGCAAGGTAAATATTGGGAGAACTTTATGACTGCAAAATGGCATGCATGAGATCTACAGTCTACGTCATCTCCAAAGTCCTTCTGCAGTGATTTCCACCTGTGCCACCACCATTCAGTTTCAAATCCACCAGACTCACGCCTACGGCTCCAAGAATTCAAATGCATCCAAGCATTCAAAAGGAGAAGACAGAGCTTATTCTTTGAAAGTTTTGCACTTATCATGACTGTAATTTTATATATGTACACACATAAATGTATTGCATGTATGTCTATACAATCACAGACAAATATAAACATTTGTGCATGTATACACAGGTGTGGATATATCGAGGTGTGTCTATTAACTTCTGCATTGTACAGACAGGAGTAAATGTTTCTAAATGTGCATACACACACCCCACTTACAGACAAGGAATCAATAGAGACCATGTATTGTAGATACAGAAGAAAAATCTGGGAAATACTTGAAATTGTCACACCTGTCCAAGGCCAAGCTAGCATTTTGTCACTGACAGAAACACGTCAGCACACACATTTCCTAGTTAAAGAAGCAACTCTTTAAGGAGCCAAAGGAAATCGGTGTGAGGGGAGACAATGGAACTGATTTCCAATGTACCAGACTGGAGGATTTCAATTTTTAATCTTCACCTCTAAATTCACTGGCCCTCCACTCCCAGCACATTCACCATTCCTCTCTGTTGCTCTATTTCCTCATTTCCTCCATCCAGCTGAAGTGCTGTAACCCAGTTTCAACTACATTTCCAAACTCTTAATATTATGGGAATGTAAATCAATAGATTAGAAACATCCAAACTCGCACAACAGTTGGACAAAATAGGTATTCTTTCTTTGGCAGCAAGGGGCAACTAACTCCATGCCTCCAAGTCCTTCTCTGGCTGTCAAGGCACCATTATAGTCAAAGACTTTTCTGCAATAGGGACAGGCAGGAGGAAGGGGAGAAATAACTGTGTGTTTTCACATTTAATTTAGGAGGATTACTTTGTCTGAAAATCTTTCCCCCTCCATACTGTGCAAAGTTCCTTGTTTACTGTATGTAAGTCAAGACAATGTGATCAAAATAATAGAGAAAAGTTAAATTAGAATCTAGTATGTATGGGCAAAGTTATAAATTTATATGTCTGACTATTGTGGGTTCATCTAATTTCAAGATTTTCATCTAATTTCAGTTTGAGTCTGTTTCCTTTCGCAATCATGTCAGAGAGTGAGTTTTTCTATTGCTCAAAAAAATATTTTTTTTTTCCAAACCAGATCACTGCTTGTTATATTCACTTAACAAATGATTCAGAGCATCCTAATCATCATTCTTCTAAAACCTGCATATTTAATTACAGCAGTGAAAGCACTGTCTGGAGAAGTCAAATGGCAGCAATGAGTGTGAGCTATCCCACAGGTAAAAAGAACAATCTTACTTTCCAAACAGATCCAAAAATTCTTTGGAGTTTTCTATGGCACACGCTAAAATCATTACTAAATCCTTATATCTGAACATCTTGAGCCACAGAACTTGGAACAAAGTCCACTCAGGCTGCAACCCATATCAAAACTCCCCAAAAATTAACAGGGCAGTGCTGGGACTCCTTACAGCCCCTTCTAGGGTCACTCTGCCTTTGTACGCTATCTAGTGAATTCATGTTTAATCTATGGGTGGTGTCTCTGGAATTGTTAATATAAATAATAAAATGGAGGCTACTGGAACCAAGCTGGCATTTAGTGCTGTACATCTAAATTTGAACATTTTTATCTCACTTTTGAAATTTGGCATTTTAACCCAAACCCTTCACCCAGGTGCTTTAAACTACGAAAACCATTCCAGAGGCATTTTTATTCAGAAAAGTTGAAGAGAACTATATATGTTGTATACAATTTGCCATCTTATATTGAAGGAGAAAATAAAAATTTGGTTCGTCAAAAACATGGAGCTGAGGTAGCTTGCCCAAGAGCATCCTCAAATGAAGAACTGTGCAAGAAAACAAGGCCATCCAGGTATTACAATTTGTTCCTCTCTTCAGTCCATGTCAGGTTATTCTGACTTATAAAACAGGGAATAACATTTATCTCATATACTGAACAGAGATAAGACGTATGAAATGTGTTTTCATTAGCCTCATTGCTAACTGTTTCAAATTATCACACTTTTACAGTTGTTCTATAAGCAATTCACTGGGGACCAGTTATCCGATATATATCTGATAGCGGTTAAAAAACAGAGAATAAACGCTTGTGAAAAATCTGCATGGTGACTGCCAAATAGAAGCCTATTTTAAGAAGCACCGAAGGCATGGGGACTTCAGTGGAAGAAAGAAGGGAACCAAATGCCCTGTTAACCAGTTTTGAGATGAAACTGCTAATTTTGCATCACAAATATACCGTTGCTTCAGGGTTCAGTCCCACCGAAGGATGAGTGTTCTCAGTTCCCGTCGGTGAGACAGTCACTGAAGGCAGAAAATGTCTTTCAGAATCAGATCTCCAGAAGTCAAAAGCTGAGATTTACTCACGTATGTGTGAGAAACATTTAACCACGGACGTAGTAACTATGTTATGAAGCTGCTGTGAAGCTGTTGTTCTTTGGGTTACACAGAAAATATATTTATCTGCATAATTTGAAAAGTGGATATTTTCTTATGATTTGTGAGTCACCCTGAAACTTCCAGTTTTCAGAAAAATATATTTCTGTATTCTGCTTCCATTGTCCTTATTTGCATTCTTCATTCATTAGAAGAAATCCAAGAGGTTTCCAAGCAGCCATTGAATATTAGCCTTAAAGATTAATTCTCTAATTGTTAACAACAACATTTACAAACTGTGTTTGGAAAAGCATTTTACTTCCCCAAAGAGTACAAATTTTTTAGTTAGTAAAAGAGCTCTGGTATGTCAAGAGTAACTCATGGGAAGTATTAGTCCATCATTTCAAACCAATTTCACAGTTGCAGAAAAGGTGAACAAAGTTTCCACAGGTGAACATGTGAGGAAAATTTATCCTTGTTCTTACCCTGAACTCTATTGTGTCAGCTATATTTCAGGATCTGTTAATTTATTTTTTTTTGAAGACCAACACAAATGTAAATGTTCCAATTTATAGTGGCAAAATTAGGTGTCAGATTCATTCCTGTTCGCAGTGAACTGAAATTTTTCTTTTGGGCACTGAAGACAGGGAACATTTTTTTCTTCTGAAATGTAGCTCCCCTAGCTGCGGTCCTGCGGGTTCAGGTTGCAGAGGAGACCCGGAGCTGGCACAGGATCGCAGCTGCCTTTGCCCTCGCCAGCCCCAGCCTCCACAGATGGACATCAGCAAGCAGCTAGTTTATTCCCTGCAGACCACTCCAGAAGAGAAGTTTCTCTGCTGTGTTAGCCATCAGATACATATCTGTACTCATTTACAACTGAAAAAAATATGAGAGCTCAAGTCTTTTTATCTCCCCAAATAAATAGACAAAACAATTCAGACAATACAATAGAATCAGTTTTTTCAAAGGAGCTTTCTAATGAAGTCTGAATAGATTTCCAGCCCACATGCTCAGACAGCTAAGTAAAATCATTGGGCATTACTGTTTAGATTGGATATTAGGAAAAATTTCTTCACTGAAAGGTTGTCAAGCACTGGAACAGGCTGCCCAGGGAAGTGGCTGAGTCACCATCCCTGGAGGTATGTAAAAGACGTGTAGATGTGGCACTTAGGGACATGGTTTAGTGGTGGACTTAGCAGTGGTAGGTTTATGGTTGGACTTGATGATCTTAAGGGTCTTTTCCAACCTAAGTGTTTCTATAATTCTAAAAAGCTCCTTGAAAAAATAAAAAAAAAATAGGAAAAAAAAAAAACAGAAGAGACGATCTTAGGGCAGAAAAGGCACTTTGTATGCTAGGAGCTGGCAAAGCAAGGGGCAGCAGTGAGGAAAGTGTTAAGAGAACCAAAGATAAACAGGTGCCATTAGGAAGCTGGCTTTGGAGGAGATTACATAGAAATAAGATGAAACTTTTCTTAAAAACAAATAAGCAAACAAACTAGCTCCCCCGGCCCTCTGATCAGCAAAGAAATCAGAACCGTCAGCTTTCATCTGCCTCGTACAATAAACCTAAACTCAAAAAAATAGTTACGTTTTGATTCAAGCCACACAAAGCGAATTTTTACTGGCCACAGCTTTTCCTAACTAGGTGTTTTGGACTCTGAGGAACGTGAGATTTTCTAGGTTGGGGAGTGTTTTAGTATTGCTACAGTGTCAACTTTGAATTATGTACAGCTTTTTAAATATGGAACTGTGCCTCTACTTATGATGACAGGCACATTCACATCATATAAAATTGGGAATGGGGAGAACTAAACAAAGCCAGTGAGTTCTGAATTGATCACCTAAAACATCTGCTGTATTGCTTAGGAATTGCAGCACATATGGCATATAGCAGCATCCAATATTTGGAGGCACACTACCTATGCAGAACATCCATAAAATGTCAGAAACACCCATTTTGGCCATTTCAGTCTTAACTCCGAATGTTCTTCTTTTTAAAAAAAAAAAAAAAAAAAAAAGGCATGAAATTATTTTTGGTTTGATTTTTCTGTTTTATCACGTAGTTTGATTGCAGTTGACTTCGTTCCTGCCCTAAGTCTCCCGTATGTTCCTGTATGGCACTGAGAATACTAATAGTATTCAAAAAGACAACAAGAACATAATGAAAAAGAGAAGGAAAAGCTATCATCTAAATGTGATCCTTCCTATCTCAGCCAATGTACTCCTTGCATTTATTCTGAATCTCACTGCTATTATGGTACGATGATCACACAGCAATCTTCACACAATACCTATTAACAACGAATCATCAATATGCATTTCTAAACTGGATTTTACTCTGATACAACAATCCTGCTATATAAAGCTCCAGTCTTGCCAAGAGCTAGGATGTGACATTTTCAAGAACAGCTGACCTAAGAGTGAATTAGGCACCCAAATGCCTTTTAAACGCTGACGTATTTTTGAGAATCTGGTGCTAAGCATCAAGATCTCACTCAAACAGGTCACGCTGGAGCCTCTGAATTTGCATTTAAAAACAGTGAGGCAAAAATATGTCCAATGATCAAATAAAACCATTTTTTAAATCCTACTGCCCAATTATTGGCTTTGAACTCCCATGAAGTTAAGCTATTTTGTAAGTCTGGCTTTGATTTGGGGGAGATAAGAAACACTGGACTGTCATATCCACTCAGACTACATCCCAATGGAAAAGAGAGCTACTGTGCAAAACAGAGAAAATACCAAATGGGGCATTGGAGCCACCGAGTCGTAGAAGCCATTAGGTTGAAAAGAAATTCTTCAAAAGGGAACTAGTCTAGGGAACAGTAGAGGTTCAGAAAAGATGGCAGAGATCAGCTGAAATACTCATAATTCCTCTTGACCAGAGTTTCCTTTAACCAGTTCAAGCTCAGAAGGAGGTAGGGGTGAACCATGAATCAACACATACAGAGTCTCTCTGGTAAACTTAGTATTTGTTGCAGTCTCCATTGCAGAACCTGAGACAAAGGCTTTCCCCCTAAAAATAAACACTAATAAAAGTGCCTGTACTTCCTCACTGCTTTGAGCCTGATCCACTGGTAAAAATCAGTAACAAGTTGTGTAATTCTGAAAGTCCCTCCAAAATTTATTGAATGACTCCCTACAAGCAATTACAAATAAATCCAGCACTAATTTACCCCTTGTATCATCAGACAGCCTGGAAAGATCCTACTCACCCTTCTCAAACACTGTCTTTCAGCAGAAAAAAATCATTCTGGGCTTGCTAAGAGGCGAATGGTACCAGTTTTGATAATTCCAGCTCACGTAAACAGAAGGCAGCACGGAACCCAAATTACAACACACAACCCCGTGTATCATTTAAAAGAAGTTCTGAGCCCACCCAGTATTGTCCAGTTTGGCAGGATCATTATTTCTAACACTGGAATGCTAAAATGTGGTATTTAATGAAACCGCGTCATGTACTTAATAACAGTCAGCTGTATAACTCTGAAAATGAAAAGCTTATTTTCTTTCTTTTTGACCTGAGGTCATCGTGAACCCAAAGAGGACAAAACTCACAGCTCACATTATCTGTGCCACAAACTTATTTTCTTCCAATCCAAAAAAGGTCCAAAGTTTTGTAATTAAAAAAAAAAAAAAAATCAGATTTTTTTAAGGGGTAGATCACAAAAGCAAAAACATCACCAAGAGCATATATAATTCTGTGAGGGCTCCCTCTTTTGGCAACAACAAAAAAAGCTTCACAGATCATCACTGTAAAGCTTGTCACAAGGGGTTCTTTGTTTCCAGGACTATAAACCTCAACATCAATAACACAGACTGACCTTACTGCATTTTATCTTTTAGGAAAGACCTCATCTGCACAAAAGTCTTCATTTACCAATACAGAAGAAGCTGCTGCTCTTGCATTTTGGTGTTACTTATACTGTCCTTTGATTCTGCAGAGACCTTGGAGGAAGAGAAACCACTCAAAATTCCACATTTTCCCCCAAGACCTTGCTAGGAGCTCAGAGTTATATAGGGCTGGCCAGCAGCAGCCAGAAACAGAGGAATTTGGCATTGCCTGGGATAAAAATCACAGGATTAGTCAAGAAAATAGGTCACAGAGGACAGGCCAAAGAACAAGTGTGAAGAATGGCTTTTTACTGATTAGTCCCTTCCTGGGAAGTGTGCCAGAAAGCACAGAGGGTCCCCAAGAAATTTCCTTTTCATACTCAGGCCAAGTTACACTGTGTAGCTTTTCCACAGAAGCTCAGGGTTAGAGTTAAGCTGTCAAATGGAAAATCATCTAGAAACTTTTTATCACTATTGGGATTGCTGGTGTAAAAGCTTTTACCTGGACACAGGTTTCTAAAAGTTGCTGATCGCTTGGGAAGGAGCCCTGCCCTGAAAGTGGGTTGCATTAGCAAACTTGCTACACCTGACTTCTCAGTTAACTCGGGGCTGGGATTTCCAAGGGAAATCTGTTCACCTGAGTTGTCACCACAGTAAAATGGAGTTTGGGGTCAATACGCAGAGCCTACATGCAACTGAAGGCAAGTTCTTTAGTACTTACCTGTACCAAAAACCGAGCCCTATTAATATTAATTTGGCCTTGGACAAAAAAAAGGCTTTGATTAACTTTTTCCCATTACTTCTCTGTAATTTACATCAGCTGATATTCTGAAACTCTGATTGTACACCGTGGGAGCGTTTTAGCCATTTTTGTTAAGGGTTATTGAAATTTAAAAGTTCATTATGTTACAATTCTCTAATCAAAGTCTCAAAGGCTTTTGCATCACTCCTGTCCTGTGGGGATGCTAAGCAAGGGGATACATGAGTTTAGGGAGAGCTCCTTATAAACATTACAGGTATTATGGGGTCTTTCAATTTAACTACCCTGTCTGCAAAAGGCAGGTTATTCTGGATTTATATACATAAAGAGAATATCATGCTAACTTTTTATTAAAAATTAAAATCTTTTGAGTCACAACAGAAATCAATATACCACAATTTGAGTGAAGTAGAATGATGATCCTGTGGTTAAGTAATTGAAATGGGAATTGAGTAATCTGTCATTCTCCCTGCTCCAGGCGAGTTAGCTCTAGATGTCATAAGCACTGCATTGTAGGCTCCTAAAAGAGCTAGACATCATGTTTTCAGAAGCAATTCCAGCAATTAAGACAACATTTTGGGTACGTACCTAAACACAAGTCTGATTTTTCCATTTTGCACATCCTGGAAGTCTGGCCTTTTTCAACATCTCAGGCTAAAAAATGAGATGGTTAAAACAGCTGACCTTAACAGCTGGTACAGTGAGAATTAAAGGCATGTCTGCATGGATCAGGTACAGTCTAGCGTTGCCCACCTCTAAGCTTGCAGGTACAAATGGACTGTGGTTGTAAAATCTTTCAGAAACGCGAGCATGGGAAGCAGCTGCTAACAGATCTCTAAAGCGTGCAGAATAGCTCTGAGCTGAGTCCCTCTAGCTTAGAGCACTGGTAGACCTATCTGCAACTGAATTTGTAAAAGCATCCTAAGTCTGAAACCTTAAATCACTTTTGAAAATGAGACTACATTTCCTAAAGTGCTCATGCCTTCCTCTGCCTAGGGTTGTGGAGGTCAAGTTCTACATTCAAGAGCTCTTCTGAAAACAGAACCACTCAGCCCAGCAGAAAGGGTATTTTACTTCCTTTCTTTCATTCTTTTCCTCTGTTACCAGCATGAGTTTTTTCTGTCTGGGATAACATCTTGCAGTGTTGAGACGTTAGACTAGTTTTTTTTGTGCTCACGTTGTTTTTTACAGTGTGTATATACATAATTACATACATCATCTGGGCCCCTTAACGCAAGAAGGATGTCGAGCTGTTGGAGTGGGTCCAGAGGAGGGCCATGAAGATGATCAGAGGGCTGGAACACCTCCCCTGGGAGGACAGGCTGAGAGAGTTGGGCTTGTTCAGCCTGGATAAAAAAAGGCTCTGGGGGGACCTTATAGCAGCCTTCCAGTACCTGAAAGGGGGCTACAGGAGGTTTAGATTAGATGTTAGAAATGTTTTCCTGTGCGGGTGGTGAGGCACTGGCCCAGGTTGCCCAGAGAAGCTGTGGATGCCCCATCCCTGGAGGGGTTCAAGGCCAGGCTGGATGAGGCTTTGAGCAACCTGGGCTAGTGGGAGGTGTCCTTGTCTACAGCAGGGGCGTGGGGGTGGAACTAGATGATCTCTAAGGTCCCTTCCAGCCCAAAACATTCGATGATTCTATGATCACTCCTTTATACTGCGGCATAAATAAGGGGTGAGATGGTCATAGATGGATTACCTCATGTTTTAAAGAACAAGGCAATACAGTTGGGACAAGATGGATGGTGAAGACAGGCAAATCACAGTGCAATTCTGTATGAAAATATATCTGTGCACACAGTACAGGCAAAATCAGTTGAAGCTTCAGTATAGACCCAGATAAACTCCAGAATCAGCTGATGCTGATGCTTCTATTCATGGCATGCCGTCAGCATCGTTCTCCCATCCAACTGCAGCAGCTTGGGAAGAGAACTATTTGCCTTCATTTTGAATTTGCCTGCCTTTTGTCACAACCTTAATTTCATTGAATTGCTGAGTTTTGTATCTTTATAAAATGCACTATTCAAGCTTCCAGCAGACATGCAGATTAGCCTTATCCTAAAGCACCTCATCTCTATTTATCCCAGGATAATTAGGCACGTAAATTAGAAGTCATTATCAAAGGCTACAAAACCCTTTAGCAAAAGCTTGTTGACAGGCTAAACGTGTTTAAAGTACTTTTAAGGTCTGGGG